>NC_134841.1:57862022-58020221 GCF_965363235.1 Mytilus galloprovincialis
CCTTTAGGTCGTGTGGCCTTTTTTTTTTTTGCAGGGCGCGACGCAGATTGAGGATTCCCAGGTATGTTTTCTGTTAAGACCTTTGTGTATGTCTAATTGCGCCTTTTCTTTTTTTCTAGCAGGGCGCGACGCAGATTGAGGATTCCCAGGTATGTTTTCTGTTAAGACCTTTGTGTATGTCTAATTGCGCCTTTTCTTTTTTTCTAGCAGGGCGCGACGCAGATTGAGGATTCCCAGGTATGTTTTCTGTTAAGACCTTTGTGTATGTCTAATGGTTTCTTTTTTTTTCCTTTAGGTCGTGTGGCCTTTTTTTTTTTTGCAGGGCGCGACGCAGATTGAGGATTCCCAGGTATGTTTTCTGTTAAGACCTTTGTGTATGTCTAATTGCACCTTTTCTTTTTTTCTAGCAGGGCGCGACGCAGATTGAGGATTCCCAGGTATGTTTTCTGTTAAGACCTTTGTGTATGTCTAATTGCACCTTTTCTTTTTTTCTAGCAGGGCGCGACGCAGATTGAGGATTCCCAGGTATGTTTTCTGTTAAGACCTTTGTGTATGTCTAATTGCGCCTTTTCTTTTTTTCTAGCAGGGCGCGACGCAGATTGAGGATTCCCAGGTATGTTTTCTGTTAATACCTTTGTGTATGTCTAATTGCACCTTTTCTTTTTTTCTAGCAGGGCGCGACGCAGATTGAGGATTCCCAGGTATGTTTTCTGTTAAGACCTTTGTGTATGTCTAATTGCGCCTTTTCTTTTTTTCTAGCAGGGCGCGACGCAGATTGAGGATTCCCAGGTATGTTTTCTGTTAAGACCTTTGTGTATGTCTAATTGCGCCTTTTCTTATTTTCTAGCAGGGCGCGTCGCAGATTGAGGATTCCCAGGTATGTTTTCTGTTAAGACCTTTGTGTATGTCTAATGGTTTCTTTTTTTTCCTTTAGGTCGTGTGGCCTTTTTTTTTCTAGCAGGGCGCGACGCAGATTGAGGATTCCAGGTATGTTTTCTGTTAAGACCTTTGTGTATGTCTAATTGCGCCTTTTCTTTTTTCTAGCAGGGCGCGACGCAGATTGAGGATTCCCAGGTATGTTTTCTGTTAAGACCTTTGTGTATGTCTAATTGCGCCTTTTCTTTTTTTCTAGCAGGGCGCGACGCAGATTGAGGATTCCCAGGTATGTTTTCTGTTAAGACCTTTGTGTATGTCTAAGGGTTTCTTTTTTATTTCCTTTAGGTCGTGTGGCCTTTTTTTTTTTGCAGGGCGCGACGCAGATTGAGGATTCCCAGGTATGTTTTCTGTTAAGACCTTTGTGTATGTCTAATTGCACCTTTTCTTTTTTTCTAGCAGGGCGCGACGCAGATTGAGGATTCCCAGGTATGTTTTCTGTTAAGACCTTTGTGTATGTCTAATTGCGCCTTTTCTTTTTTTCTAGCAGGGCGCGACGCAGATTGAGGATTCCCAGGTATGTTTTCTGTTAAGACCTTTGTGTATGTCTAATTGCGCCTTTTCTTTTTTTCTAGCAGGGCGCGACGCAGATTGAGGATTCCCAGGTATGTTTTCTGTTAAGACCTTTGTGTATGTCTAATTGCGCCTTTTCTTTTTTTCTAGCAGGGCGCGACGCAGATTGAGGATTCCCAGGTATGTTTTCTGTTAAGACCTTTGTGTATGTCTAATTGCGCCTTTTCTTTTTTTCTAGCAGGGCGCGACGCAGATTGAGGATTCCCAGGTATGTTTTCTGTTAAGACCTTTGTGTATGTCTAATTGCGCCTTTTCTTTTTTTCTAGCAGGGCGCGACGCAGATTGAGGATTCCCAGGTATGTTTTCTGTTAAGACCTTTGTGTATGTCTAATTGCGCCTTTTCTTTTTTCCTAGCAGGGCGCGACGCAGATTGAGGATTCCCAGGTATGTTTTCTGTTAAGACCTTTGTGTATGTCTAATTGCGCCTTTTCTTTTTTTCTAGCAGGGCGCGACGCAGATTGAGGATTCCCAGGTATGTTTTCTGTTAAGACCTTTGTGTATGTCTAATTGCGCCTTTTCTTTTTTTCTAGCAGGGCGCGACGCAGATTGAGGATTCCCAGGTATGTTTTCTGTTAAGACCTTTGTGTATGTCTAATGGTTTCTTTTTTTTTCCTTTATCGTGTGGCCTTTTTTTTTTTTTGCAGGGCGCGACGCAGATTGAGGATTCCCAGGTATGTTTTCTGTTAAGACCTTTGTGTATGTCTAATTGCGCCTTTTCTTTTTTTCTAGCAGGGCGCGACGCAGATTGAGGATTCCCAGGTATGTTTTCTGTTAAGACCTTTGTGTATGTCTAATTGCGCCTTTTCTTTTTTTCTAGCAGGGCGCGACGCAGATTGAGGATTCCCAGGTATGTTTTCTGTTAAGACCTTTGTGTATGTCTAATGGTTTCTTTTTTTTTCCTTTAGGTCGTGTGGCCTTTTTTTTTTTTGCAGGGCGCGACGCAGATTGAGGATTCCCAGGTATGTTTTCTGTTAAGACCTTTGTGTATGTCTAATTGCACCTTTTCTTTTTTTCTAGCAGGGCGCGACGCAGATTGAGGATTCCCAGGTATGTTTTCTGTTAAGACCTTTGTGTATGTCTAATTGCACCTTTTCTTTTTTTCTAGCAGGGCGCGACGCAGATTGAGGATTCCCAGGTATGTTTTCTGTTAAGACCTTTGTGTATGTCTAATTGCGCCTTTTCTTTTTTTCTAGCAGGGCGCGACGCAGATTGAGGATTCCCAGGTATGTTTTCTGTTAATACCTTTGTGTATGTCTAATTGCACCTTTTCTTTTTTTCTAGCAGGGCGCGACGCAGATTGAGGATTCCCAGGTATGTTTTCTGTTAAGACCTTTGTGTATGTCTAATTGCGCCTTTTCTTTTTTCTAGCAGGGCGCGACGCAGATTGAGGATTCCCAGGTATGTTTTCTGTTAAGACCTTTGTGTATGTCTAATTGCGCCTTTTCTTATTTTCTAGCAGGGCGCGTCGCAGATTGAGGATTCCCAGGTATGTTTTCTGTTAAGACCTTTGTGTATGTCTAATGGTTTCTTTTTTTTTCCTTTAGGTCGTGTGGCCTTTTTTTTTTCTAGCAGGGCGCGACGCAGATTGAGGATTTCCAGGTATGTTTTCTTTTAAGACCTTTGTGTATGTCTAATTGCGCCTTTTCTTTTTTTCTAGCAGGGCGCGACGCAGATTGAGGATTCCCAGGTATGTTTTCTGTTAAGACCTTTGTGTATGTCTAATTGCGCCTTTTCTTTTTTTCTAGCAGGGCGCGACGCAGATTGAGGATTCCCAGGTATGTTTTCTGTTAAGACCTTTGTGTATGTCTAAGGGTTTCTTTTTTTTTCCTTTAGGTCGTGTGGCCTTTTTTTTTTTTGCAGGGCGCGACGCAGATTGAGGATTCCCAGGTATGTTTTCTGTTAAGACCTTTGTGTATGTCTAATTGCACCTTTTCTTTTTTCTAGCAGGGCGCGACGCAGATTGAGGATTCCCAGGTATGTTTTCTGTTAAGACCTTTGTGTATGTCTAATTGCGCCTTTTCTTTTTTTCTAGCAGGGCGCGACGCAGATTGAGGATTCCCAGGTATGTTTTCTGTTAAGACCTTTGTGTATGTCTAATTGCGCCTTTTCTTTTTTTCTAGCAGGGCGCGACGCAGATTGAGGATTCCCAGGTATGTTTTCTGTTAAGACCTTTGTGTATGTCTAATTGCGCCTTTTCTTTTTTTCCTAGCAGGGCGCGACGCAGATTGAGGATTCCCAGGTATGTTTTCTGTTAAGACCTTTGTGTATGTCTAATTGCGCCTTTTCTTTTTTTCTAGCAGGGCGCGACGCAGATTGAGGATTCCCAGGTATGTTTTCTGTTAAGACCTTTGTGTATGTCTAATTGCGCCTTTTCTTTTTTTCTAGCAGGGCGCGACGCAGATTGAGGATTCCCAGGTATGTTTTCTGTTAAGACCTTTGTGTATGTCTAATGGTTTCTTTTTTTTTCCTTTAGGTCGTGTGGCCTTTTTTTTTTTTGCAGGGCGCGACGCAGATTGAGGATTCCCAGGTATGTTTTCTGTTAAGACCTTTGTGTATGTCTAATTGCGCCTTTTCTTTTTTTCTAGCAGGGCGCGACGCAGATTGAGGATTCCCAGGTATGTTTTCTGTTAAGACCTTTGTGTATGTCTAATTGCGCCTTTTCTTTTTTTCTAGCAGGGCGCGACGCAGATTGAGGATTCCCAGGTATGTTTTCTGTTAAGACCTTTGTGTATGTCTAATGGTTTCTTTTTTTTTCCTTTAGGTCGTGTGGCCTTTTTTTTTTTTGCAGGGCGCGACGCAGATTGAGGATTCCCAGGTATGTTTTCTGTTAAGACCTTTGTGTATGTCTAATTGCACCTTTTCTTTTTTTCTAGCAGGGCGCGACGCAGATTGAGGATTCCCAGGTATGTTTTCTGTTAAGACCTTTGTGTATGTCTAATTGCACCTTTTCTTTTTTTCTAGCAGGGCGCGACGCAGATTGAGGATTCCCAGGTATGTTTTCTGTTAAGACCTTTGTGTATGTCTAATTGCGCCTTTTCTTTTTTTCTAGCAGGGCGCGACGCAGATTGAGGATTCCCAGGTATGTTTTCTGTTAATACCTTTGTGTATGTCTAATTGCACCTTTTCTTTTTTTCTAGCAGGGCGCGACGCAGATTGAGGATTCCCAGGTATGTTTTCTGTTAAGACCTTTGTGTATGTCTAATTGCGCCTTTTCTTTTTTCTAGCAGGGCGCGACGCAGATTGAGGATTCCCAGGTATGTTTTCTGTTAAGACCTTTGTGTATGTCTAATTGCGCCTTTTCTTATTTTCTAGCAGGGCGCGTCGCAGATTGAGGATTCCCAGGTATGTTTTCTGTTAAGACCTTTGTGTATGTCTAATGGTTTCTTTTTTTTTCCTTTAGGTCGTGTGGCCTTTTTTTTTTCTAGCAGGGCGCGACGCAGATTGAGGATTTCCAGGTATGTTTTCTTTTAAGACCTTTGTGTATGTCTAATTGCGCCTTTTCTTTTTTTCTAGCAGGGCGCGACGCAGATTGAGGATTCCCAGGTATGTTTTCTGTTAAGACCTTTGTGTATGTCTAATTGCGCCTTTTCTTTTTTTCTAGCAGGGCGCGACGCAGATTGAGGATTCCCAGGTATGTTTTCTGTTAAGACCTTTGTGTATGTCTAAGGGTTTCTTTTTTTTTCCTTTAGGTCGTGTGGCCTTTTTTTTTTTTGCAGGGCGCGACGCAGATTGAGGATTCCCAGGTATGTTTTCTGTTAAGACCTTTGTGTATGTCTAATTGCACCTTTTCTTTTTTCTAGCAGGGCGCGACGCAGATTGAGGATTCCCAGGTATGTTTTCTGTTAAGACCTTTGTGTATGTCTAATTGCGCCTTTTCTTTTTTTCTAGCAGGGCGCGACGCAGATTGAGGATTCCCAGGTATGTTTTCTGTTAAGACCTTTGTGTATGTCTAATTGCGCCTTTTCTTTTTTTCTAGCAGGGCGCGACGCAGATTGAGGATTCCCAGGTATGTTTTCTGTTAAGACCTTTGTGTATGTCTAATTGCGCCTTTTCTTTTTTCCTAGCAGGGCGCGACGCAGATTGAGGATTCCCAGGTATGTTTTCTGTTAAGACCTTTGTGTATGTCTAATTGCGCCTTTTCTTTTTTTCTAGCAGGGCGCGACGCAGATTGAGGATTCCCAGGTATGTTTTCTGTTAAGACCTTTGTGTATGTCTAATTGCGCCTTTTCTTTTTTTCTAGCAGGGCGCGACGCAGATTGAGGATTCCCAGGTATGTTTTCTGTTAAGACCTTTGTGTATGTCTAATTGCGCCTTTTCTTTTTTTCTAGCAGGGCGCGACGCAGATTGAGGATTCCCAGGTATGTTTTCTGTTAAGACCTTTGTGTATGTCTAATGGTTTCTTTTTTTTTCCTTTAGGTCGTGTGGCCTTTTTTTTTTTTGCAGGGCGCGACGCAGATTGAGGATTCCCAGGTATGTTTTCTGTTAAGACCTTTGTGTATGTCTAATTGCGCCTTTTCTTTTTTTCTAGCAGGGCGCGACGCAGATTGAGGATTCCCAGGTATGTTTTCTGTTAAGACCTTTGTGTATGTCTAATTGCGCCTTTTCTTTTTTTCTAGCAGGGCGCGACGCAGATTGAGGATTCCCAGGTATGTTTTCTGTTAAGACCTTTGTGTATGTCTAATGGTTTCTTTTTTTTTCCTTTAGGTCGTGTGGCCTTTTTTTTTTTTGCAGGGCGCGACGCAGATTGAGGATTCCCAGGTATGTTTTCTGTTAAGACCTTTGTGTATGTCTAATGGTTTCTTTTTTTTTCCTTTAGGTCGTGTGGCCTTTTTTTTTTTTGCAGGGCGCGACGCAGATTGAGGATTCCCAGGTATGTTTTCTGTTAAGACCTTTGTGTATGTCTAATTGCGCCTTTTCTTTTTTTCTAGCAGGGCGCGACGCAGATTGAGGATTCCCAGGTATGTTTTCTGTTAAGACCTTTGTGTATGTCTAATTGCGCCTTTTCTTTTTTTCTAGCAGGGCGCGACGCAGATTGAGGATTCCCAGGTATGTTTTCTGTTAAGACCTTTGTGTATGTCTAATGGTTTCTTTTTTTTTCCTTTAGGTCGTGTGGCCTTTTTTTTTTTTGCAGGGCGCGACGCAGATTGAGGATTCCCAGGTATGTTTTCTGTTAAGACCTTTGTGTATGTCTAATTGCACCTTTTCTTTTTTTCTAGCAGGGCGCGACGCAGATTGAGGATTCCCAGGTATGTTTTCTGTTAAGACCTTTGTGTATGTCTAATTGCACCTTTTCTTTTTTTCTAGCAGGGCGCGACGCAGATTGAGGATTCCCAGGTATGTTTTCTGTTAAGACCTTTGTGTATGTCTAATTGTGCCTTTTCTTTTTTTCTAGCAGGGCGCGACGCAGATTGAGGATTCCCAGGTATGTTTTCTGTTAAGACCTTTGTGTATGTCTAATTGCACCTTTTCTTTTTTTCTAGCAGGGCGCGACGCAGATTGAGGATTCCCAGGTATGTTTTCTGTTAAGACCTTTGTGTATGTCTAATTGCGCCTTTTCTTTTTTCTAGCAGGGCGCGACGCAGATTGAGGATTCCCAGGTATGTTTTCTGTTAAGACCTTTGTGTATGTCTAATTGCGCCTTTTCTTATTTTCTAGCAGGGCGCGTCGCAGATTGAGGATTCCCAGGTATGTTTTCTGTTAAGACCTTTGTGTATGTCTAATGGTTTCTTTTTTTTTCCTTTAGGTCGTGTGACCTTTTTTTTTTCTAGCAGGGCGCGACGCAGATTGAGGATTTCCAGGTATGTTTTCTTTTAAGACCTTTGTGTATGTCTAATTGCGCCTTTTCTTTTTTTCTAGCAGGGCGCGACGCAGATTGAGGATTCCCAGGTATGTTTTCTGTTAAGACCTTTGTGTATGTCTAATTGCGCCTTTTCTTTTTTTCTAGCAGGGCGCGACGCAGATTGAGGATTTCCAGGTATGTTTTCTGTTAAGACCTTTGTGTATGTCTAATTGCGCCTTTTCTTTTTTTCTAGCAGGGCGCGACGCAGATTGAGGATTCCCAGGTATGTTTTCTGTTAAGACCTTTGTGTATGTCTAATTGCGCCTTTTCTTTTTTTCTAGCAGGGCGCGACGCAGATTGAGGATTCCCAGGTATGTTTTCTGTTAAGACCTTTGTGTATGTCTAATTGCGCCTTTTCTTATTTTCTAGCAGGGCGCGACGCAGATTGAGGATTCCCAGGTATGTTTTCTGTTAAGACCTTTGTGTATGTCTAATTGCGCCTTTTCTTATTTTCTAGCAGGGCGCGACGCAGATTGAGGATTCCCAGGTATGTTTTCTGTTAAGACCTTTGTGTATGTCTAATTGCGCCTTTTCTTTTTTTCTAGCAGGGCGCGACGCAGATTGAGGATTCCCAGGTATGTTTTCTGTTAAGACCTTTGTGTATGTCTAATTGCGCCTTTTCTTTTTTTCTAGCAGGGCGCGACGCAGATTGAGGATTCCCAGGTATGTTTTCTGTTAAGACCTTTGTGTATGTCTAATTGCGTCTAATTGCGCCCTTTCTTTTTTTCTAGCAGGGCGCGACGCAGATTGAGGATTCCCAGGTATGTTTTCTGTTAAGACCTTTGTGTATGTCTAATTGCGCCTTTTCTTATTTTCTAGCAGGGCGCGACGCAGATTGAGGATTCCCAGGTATGTTTTCTGTTAAGACCTTTGTGTATGTCTAATTGCGCCTTTTCTTTTTTTCTAGCAGGGCGCGACGCAGATTGAGGATTCCCAGGTATGTTTTCTGTTAAGACCTTTGTGTATGTCTAATTGCGCCTTTTCTTATTTTCTAGCAGGGCGCGACGCAGATTGAGGATTCCCAGGTATGTTTTCTGTTAAGACCTTTGTGTATGTCTAATTGCGCCTTTTCTTTTTTTCTAGCAGGGCGCGACGCAGATTGAGGATTCCCAGGTATGTTTTCTGTTAAGACCTTTGTGTATGTCTAATTGCGCCTTTTCTTTTTTTCTAGCAGGGTGCGACGCAGATTGAGGATTCCCAGGTATGTTTTCTGTTAAGACCTTTGTGTATGTCTAATTGCGCCTTTTCTTTTTTTCTAGCAGGGCGCGACGCAGATTGAGGATTCCCAGGTATGTTTTCTGTTAAGACCTTTGTGTATGTCTAATTGCGCCTTTTCTTTTTTTCTAGCAGGGCGCGACGCAGATTGAGGATTCCCAGGTATGTTTTCTGTTAAGACCTTTGTGTATGTCTAATTGCGCCTTTTCTTATTTTCTAGCAGGGCGCGACGCAGATTGAGGATTCCCAGGTATGTTTTCTGTTAAGACCTTTGTGTATGTCTAATTGCGCCTTTTCTTTTTTTCTAGCAGGGCGCGACGCAGATTGAGGATTCCCAGGTATGTTTTCTGTTAAGACCTTTGTGTATGTCTAATGGTTTCTTTTTTTTTTCCTTTAGGTCGTGTGGCCTTTTTTTTTTTTGCAGGGCGCGACGCAGATTGAGGATTCCCAGGTATGTTTTCTGTTAAGACCTTTGTGTATGTCTAATTGCGCCTTTTCTTTTTTTCTAGCAGGGCGCGACGCAGATTGAGGATTCCCAGGTATGTTTTCTGTTAAGACCTTTGTGTATGTCTAATTGCGCCTTTTCTTTTTTTCTAGCAGGGCGCGACGCAGATTGAGGATTCCCAGGTATGTTTTCTGTTAAGACCTTTGTGTATGTCTAATTGCGCCTTTTCTTTTTTTCTAGCAGGGCGCGACGCAGATTGAGGATTCCCAGGTATGTTTTCTGTTAAGACCTTTGTGTATGTCTAATTGCGCCTTTTCTTTTTTTCTAGCAGGGCGCGACGCAGATTGAGGATTCCCAGGTATGTTTTCTGTTAAGACCTTTGTGTATGTCTAATTGCGCCTTTTCTTTTTTTCTAGCAGGGCGCGACGCAGATTGAGGATTCCCAGGTATGTTTTCTGTTAAGACCTTTGTGTATGTCTAATTGCGCCTTTTCTTATTTTCTAGCAGGGCGCGACGCAGATTGAGGATTCCCAGGTATGTTTTCTGTTAAGACCTTTGTGTATGTCTAATTGCGCCTTTTCTTTTTTTCTAGCAGGGCGCGACGCAGATTGAGGATTCCCAGGTATGTTTTCTGTTAAGACCTTTGTGTATGTCTAATTGCGCCTTTTCTTTTTTTCTAGCAGGGCGCGACACAGATTGAGGATTCCCAGGTATGTTTTCTGTTAAGACCTTTGTGTATGTCTAATTGCGCCTTTTCTTTTTTTCTAGCAGGGCGCGACGCAGATTGAGGATTCCCAGGTATGTTTTCTGTTAAGACCTTTGTGTATGTCTAATTGCGCCTTTTCTTTTTTTCTAGCAGGGCGCGACGCAGATTGAGGATTCCCAGGTATGTTTTCTGTTAAGACCTTTGTGTATGTCTAATTGCGCCTTTTCTTTTTTTCTAGCAGGGCGCGACGCAGATTGAGGATTCCCAGGTATGTTTTCTGTTAAGACCTTTGTGTATGTCTAATGGTTTCTTTTTTTTTCCTTTAGGTCGTGTGGCCTTTTTTTTTTTTTGCAGGGCGCGACGCAGATTGAGGATTCCCAGGTATGTTTTCTGTTAAGACCTTTGTGTATGTCTAATTGCGCCTTTTCTTTTTTTCTAGCAGGGCGCGACGCAGATTGAGGATTCCCAGGTATGTTTTCTGTTAAGACCTTTGTGTATGTCTAATTGCGCCTTTTCTTTTTTTCTAGCAGGGCGCGACGCAGATTGAGGATTCCCAGGTATGTTTTCTGTTAAGACCTTTGTGTATGTCTAATTGTGCCTTTTCTTATTTTCTAGCAGGGTGCGACGCAGATTGAGGATTCCCAGGTATGTTTTCTGTTAAGACCTTTGTGTATGTCTAATGGTTTCTTTTTTTTTCCTTTAGGTCGTGTGGCCTTTTTTTTTTTGCAGGGCGCGACGCAGATTGAGGATTCCCAGGTATGTTTTCTGTTAAGACCTTTGTGTATGTCTAATTGCGCCTTTTCTTTTTTTCTAGCAGGGCGCGACGCAGATTGAGGATTCCCAGGTATGTTTTCTGTTAAGACCTTTGTGTATGTCTAATTGCGCCTTTTCTTTTTTTCTAGCAGGGCGCGACGCAGATTGAGGATTCCCAGGTATGTTTTCTGTTAAGACCTTTGTGTATGTCTAATTGCGCCTTTTCTTTTTTTCTAGCAGGGCGCGACGCAGATTGAGGATTCCCAGGTATGTTTTCTGTTAAGACCTTTGTGTATGTCTAATTGCGCCTTTTCTTTTTTTCTAGCAGGGCGCGACGCAGATTGAGGATTCCCAGGTATGTTTTCTGTTAAGACCTTTGTGTATGTCTAATTGCGCCTTTTCTTATTTTCTAGCAGGGCGCGACGCAGATTGAGGATTCCCAGGTATGTTTTCTGTTAAGACCTTTGTGTATGTCTAATTGCGCCTTTTCTTTTTTTCTAGCAGGGCGCGACGCAGATTGAGGATTCCCAGGTATGTTTTCTGTTAAGACCTTTGTGTATGTCTAATTGCGCCTTTTCTTTTTTTCTAGCAGGGCGCGACACAGATTGAGGATTCCCAGGTATGTTTTCTGTTAAGACCTTTGTGTATGTCTAATTGCGCCTTTTCTTTTTTTCTAGCAGGGCGCGACGCAGATTGAGGATTCCCAGGTATGTTTTCTGTTAAGACCTTTGTGTATGTCTAATTGCGCCTTTTCTTTTTTTCTAGCAGGGCGCGACGCAGATTGAGGATTCCCAGGTATGTTTTCTGTTAAGACCTTTGTGTATGTCTAATTGCGCCTTTTCTTTTTTTCTAGCAGGGCGCGACGCAGATTGAGGATTCCCAGGTATGTTTTCTGTTAAGACCTTTGTGTATGTCTAATGGTTTCTTTTTTTTTCCTTTAGGTCGTGTGGCCTTTTTTTTTTTTTGCAGGGCGCGACGCAGATTGAGGATTCCCAGGTATGTTTTCTGTTAAGACCTTTGTGTATGTCTAATTGCGCCTTTTCTTTTTTTCTAGCAGGGCGCGACGCAGATTGAGGATTCCCAGGTATGTTTTCTGTTAAGACCTTTGTGTATGTCTAATTGCGCCTTTTCTTTTTTTCTAGCAGGGCGCGACGCAGATTGAGGATTCCCAGGTATGTTTTCTGTTAAGACCTTTGTGTATGTCTAATTGTGCCTTTTCTTATTTTCTAGCAGGGTGCGACGCAGATTGAGGATTCCCAGGTATGTTTTCTGTTAAGACCTTTGTGTATGTCTAATGGTTTCTTTTTTTTTCCTTTAGGTCGTGTGGCCTTTTTTTTTTTGCAGGGCGCGACGCAGATTGAGGATTCCCAGGTATGTTTTCTGTTAAGACCTTTGTGTATGTCTAATTGCGCCTTTTCTTTTTTTCTAGCAGGGCGCGACGCAGATTGAGGATTCCCAGGTATGTTTTCTGTTAAGACCTTTGTGTATGTCTAATTGCGCCTTTTCTTTTTTTCTAGCAGGGCGCGACGCAGATTGAGGATTCCCAGGTATGTTTTCTGTTAAGACCTTTGTGTATGTCTAATTGCGCCTTTTCTTTTTTTCTAGCAGGGCGCGACGCAGATTGAGGATTCCCAGGTATGTTTTCTGTTAAGACCTTTGTGTATGTCTAATTGCACCTTTTCTTTTTTTCTAGCAGGGCGCGACGCAGATTGAGGATTCCCAGGTATGTTTTCTGTTAAGACCTTTGTGTATGTCTAATTGCGCCTTTTCTTATTTTCTAGCAGGGTGCGACGCAGATTGAGGATTCCCAGGTATGTTTTCTGTTAAGACCTTTGTGTATGTCTAATTGCGCCTTTTCTTATTTTCTAGCAGGGCGCGACGCAGATTGAGGATTCCCAGGTATGTTTTCTGTTAAGACCTTTGTGTATGTCTAATTGCGCCTTTTCTTTTTTTCTAGCAGGGCGCGACGCAGATTGAGGATTCCCAGGTATGTTTTCTGTTAAGACCTTTGTGTATGTCTAATTGCGCCTTTTCTTTTTTTCTAGCAGGGCGCGACGCAGATTGAGGATTCCCAGGTATGTTTTCTGTTAAGACCTTTGTGTATGTCTAATTGCGCCTTTTCTTTTTTTCTAGCAGGGCGCGACGCAGATTGAGGATTCCCAGGTATGTTTTCTGTTAAGACCTTTGTGTATGTCTAATTGCGCCTTTTCTTTTTTTCTAGCAGGGCGCGACGCAGATTGAGGATTCCCAGGTATGTTTTCTGTTAAGACCTTTGTGTATGTCTAATTGCGCCTTTTCTTTTTTTCTAGCAGGGCGCGACGCAGATTGAGGATTCCCAGGTATGTTTTCTGTTAAGACCTTTGTGTATGTCTAATTGCACCTTTTCTTTTTTTCTAGCAGGGCGCGACGCAGATTGAGGATTCCCAGGTATGTTTTCTGTTAAGACCTTTGTGTATGTCTAATTGCGCCTTTTCTTATTTTCTAGCAGGGTGCGACGCAGATTGAGGATTCCCAGGTATGTTTTCTGTTAAGACCTTTGTGTATGTCTAATTGCGCCTTTTCTTATTTTCTAGCAGGGCGCGACGCAGATTGAGGATTCCCAGGTATGTTTTCTGTTAAGACCTTTGTGTATGTCTAATTGCGCCTTTTCTTTTTTTCTAGCAGGGCGCGACGCAGATTGAGGATTCCCAGGTATGTTTTCTGTTAAGACCTTTGTGTATGTCTAATTGCGCCTTTTCTTTTTTTCTAGCAGGGCGCGACGCAGATTGAGGATTCCCAGGTATGTTTTCTGTTAAGACCTTTGTGTATGTCTAATTGCGCCTTTTCTTTTTTTCTAGCAGGGCGCGACGCAGATTGAGGATTCCCAGGTATGTTTTCTGTTAAGACCTTTGTGTATGTCTAATTGCGCCTTTTCTTTTTTTCAAGCAGGGCGCGACGCAGATTGAGGATTCCCAGGTATGTTTTCTGTTAAGACCTTTGTGTATGTCTAATTGCGCCTTTTCTTTTTTTCAAGCAGGGCGCGACGCAGATTGAGGATTCCCAGGTATGTTTTCTGTTAAGACCTTTGTGTATGTCTAATTGCGCCTTTTCTTTTTTTCTAGCAGGGCGCGACGCAGATTGAGGATTCCCAGGTATGTTTTCTGTTAAGACCTTTGTGTATGTCTAATTGCGCCTTTTCTTTTTTTCTAGCAGGGCGCGACGCAGATTGAGGATTCCCAGGTATGTTTTCTGTTAAGACCTTTGTGTATGTCTAATTGCGCCTTTTCTTTTTTTCAAGCAGGGCGCGACGCAGATTGAGGATTCCCAGGTATGTTTTCTGTTAAGACCTTTGTGTATGTCTAATTGCGCCTTTTCTTTTTTTCTAGCAGGGCGCGATGCAGATTGAGGATTCCCAGGTATGTTTTCTGTTAAGACCTTTGTGTATGTCTAATGGTTTCTTTTTTTTTCCTTTAGGTCGTGTGGCCTTTTTTTTTTTTGCAGGGCGCGACGCAGATTGAGGATTCCCAGGTATGTTTTCTGTTAAGACCTTTGTGTATGTCTAATTGCACCTTTTCTTTTTTTCTAGCAGGGCGCGACGCAGATTGAGGATTCCCAGGTATGTTTTCTGTTAAGACCTTTGTGTATGTCTAATTGCACCTTTTCTTTTTTTCTAGCAGGGCGCGACGCAGATTGAGGATTCCCAGGTATGTTTTCTGTTAAGACCTTTATGTATGTCTAATTGCGCCTTTTCTTTTTTTCTAGCAGGGCGAGACGCAGATTGAGGATTCCCAGGTATGTTTTCTGTTAAGACCTTTGTGTATGTCTAATGGTTTCTTTTTTTTTTCTTTTAGGTCGTGTGGCCTTTTTTTTTTTTAAAGGGCGCGACGCAGATTGAGGATTCCCAGGTATGTTTTCTGTTAAGACCTTTGTGTATGTCTAATTGCACCTTTTCTTTTTTTCTAGCAGGGCGCGACGCAGATTGAGGATTCCCAGGTATGTTTTCTGTTAAGACCTTTGTGTATGTCTAATTGCACCTTTTCTTTTTTCTAGCAGGGCGCGACGCAGATTGAGGATTCCCAGGTATGTTTTCTGTTAAGACCTTTGAGTATGTCTAATTGCGCCTTTTCTTTTTTTCTAGCAGGGCGCGACGCAGATTGAGGATTCCCAGGTATGTTTTCTGTTAAGACCTTTGTGTATGTCTAATTGCGCCTTTTCTTTTTTTGTAGCAGGGCGCGACGCAGATTGAGGATTCCCAGGTATGTTTTCTGTTAAGACCTTTGTGTATGTCTAATTGCGCCTTTTCTTTTTTTCTAGCAGGGCGCGACGCAGATTGAGGATTCCCAGGTATGTTTTCTGTTAAGACCTTTGTGTATGTCTAATTGCGCCTTTTCTTTTTTTCTAGCAGGGCGCGACGCAGATTGAGGATTCCCAGGTATGTTTACTGTTAAGACCTTTGTGTATGTCTAATTGCGCCTTTTCTTTTTTTCTAGCAGGGCGCGACGCAGATTGAGGATTCCCAGGTATGTTTTCTGTTAAGACCTTTGTGTATGTCTAATTGCGCCTTTTCTTTTTTTCTAGCAGGGCGCGACGCAGATTGAGGATTCCCAGGTATGTTTTCTGTTAAGACCTTTGTGTATGTCTAATTGCGCCTTTTCTTTTTTTCTAGCAGGGCGCGACGCAGATTGAGTATTCCCAGGTATGTTTTCTGTTAAGACCTTTGTGTATGTCTAATTGCGCCTTTTCTTTTTTTCTAGCAGGGCGCGACGCAGATTGAGGATTCCCAGGTATGTTTTCTGTTAAGACCTTTGTGTATGTCTAATTGCGCCTTTTCTTTTTTTCTAGCAGGGCGCGATGCAGATTGAGGATTCCCAGGTATGTTTTCTGTTAAGACTTTTGTGTATGTCTAATGGTTTCTTTTTTTTTCCTTTAGGTCGTGTGGCCTTTTTTTTTTTTTGCAGGGCGCGACGCAGATTGAGGATTCCCAGGTATGTTTTCTGTTAAGACCTTTGTGTATGTCTAATTGCACCTTTTCTTTTTTTCTAGCAGGGCGCGACGCAGATTGAGGATTCCCAGGTATGTTTTTTGTTAAGACCTTTGTGTATGTCTAATTGCACCTTTTCTTTTTTTCTAGCAGGGCGCGACGCAGATTGAGGATTCCCAGGTATGTTTTCTGTTAAGACCTTTATGTATGTCTAATTGCGCCTTTTCTTTTTTTCTAGCAGGGCGAGACGCAGATTGAGGATTCCCAGGTATGTTTTCTGTTAAGACCTTTGTGTATGTCTAATGGTTTCTTTTTTTTTTCCTTTAGGTCGTGTGGCCTTTTTTTTTTTTGCAGGGCGCGACGCAGATTGAGGATTCCCAGGTATGTTTTCTGTTAAGACCTTTGTGTATGTCTAATTGCACCTTTTCTTTTTTTCTAGCAGGGCGCGACGCAGATTGAGGATTCCCAGGTATGTTTTCTGTTAAGACCTTTGTGTATGTCTAATTGCGCCTTTTCTTTTTTCTAGCAGGGCGCGACGCAGATTGAGGATTCCCAGGTATGTTTTCTGTTAAGACCTTTGTGTATGTCTAATTGCGCCTTTTCTTTTTTTCTAGCAGGGCGCGACGCAGATTGAGGATTCCCAGTTATGTTTTCTGTTAAGACCTTTGTGTATGTCTAATTGCGCCTTTTCTTTTTTTGTAGCAGGGCGCGACGCAGATTGAGGATTCCCAGGTATGTTTTCTGTTAAGACCTTTGTGTATGTCTAATTGCGCCTTTTCTTTTTTTCTAGAAGGGCGCGACGCACATTGAGGATTCTCAGGTATGTTTTCTGTTAAGACCTTTGTGTATGTCTAATCGTTTCTTTTTTTTTCCTTTAGGTCGTGTGGCCTTTTTTTTTTTTGCAGGGCGCGACGCAGATTGAGGATTCCCAGGTATGTTTTCTGTTAAGACCTTTGTGTATGTCTAATTGCACCTTTTCTTTTTTTCTAGCAGGGCGCGACGCAGATTGAGGATTCCCAGGTATGTTTTCTGTTAAGACCTTTGTGTATGTCTAATTGCGCCTTTTCTTTTTTTCTAGCAGGGCGCGACGCAGATTGAGGATTCCCAGGTATGTTTTCTGTTAAGACCTTTGTGTATGTCTAATTGCGCCTTTTCTTTTTTTCTAGCAGGGCGCGACGCAGATTGAGGATTCCCAGGTATGTTTTCTGTTAAGACCTTTGTGTATGTCTAATTGCACCTTTTCTTTTTTTCTAGCAGGGCGCGACGCAGATTGAGGATTCCCAGGTATGTTTTCTGTTAAGACCTTTGTGTATGTCTAATTGCGCCTTTTCTTTTTTTCTAGCAGGGCGCGACGCAGATTGAGGATTCCCAGGTATGTTTTCTGTTAAGACCTTTGTGTATGTCTAATTGCACCTTTTCTTTTTTTCTAGCAGAGCGCGACGCAGATTGAGGATTCCCAGGTATGTTTTCTGTTAAGACCTTTGTGTATGTCTAATGGTTTCTTTTTTTTTCCTTTAGGTCGTGTGGCCTTTTTTTTTTTTGCAGGGCGCGACGCAGATTGAGGATTCCCAGGTATGTTTTCTGTTAAGACCTTTGTGTATGTCTAATTGCACCTTTTCTTTTTTTCTAGCAGGGCGCGACGCAGATTGAGGATTCCCAGGTATGTTTTCTGTTAAGACCTTTGTGTATGTCTAATTGCGCCTTTTCTTTTTTTCTAGCAGGGCGCGGGCAGATTGAGGATTCCCAGGTATGTTTTCTGTTAAGACCTTTGTGTATGTCTAATTGCGCCTTTTCTTTTTTTCTAGCAGGGCGCGACGCAGATTGAGGATTCCCAGGTATGTTTTCTGTTAAGACCTTTGTGTATGTCTAATTGCGCCTTTTCTTTTTTTCTAGCAGGGCGCGACGCAGATTGAGGATTCCCAGGTATGTTTTCTGTTAAGACCTTTGTGTATGTCTAATTGCGCCTTTTCTTTTTTTCTAGCAGGGCGCGACGCAGATTGAGGATTCCCAGGTATGTTTTCTGTTAAGACCTTTGTGTATGTCTAATTGCGCCTATTCTTTTTTTCTAGCAGGGCGCGACGCAGATTGAGGATTCCCAGGTATGTTTTCTGTTAAGACCTTTGAGTATGTCTAATTGCGCCTTTTCTTTTTTTCTAGCAGGGCGCGACGCAGATTGAGGATTCCCAGGTATGTTTTCTGTTAAGACCTTTGTGTATGTCTAATTGCGCCTTTTCTTTTTTTCTAGCAGGGCACGACGCAGATTGAGGATTCCCAGGTATGTTTTCTGTTAAGACCTTTGTGTATGTCTAATGTTGTCTTTTCTTTTATTCTGGCAGGGCGCGACGCAGATTGGAGATTTGCAGGTATGTTTTCTGTTAAGGCCTTTGTGTATGTCAAATGGTTCCTTTTTTTTCCTTTAGGTCGTGTGGCCTATGGGACATTTGCAGGTATGTTTTCTGTTAAGGCCTTTGTGTATGTTTAATGTCGTCTTTTTTTTTCTGGCAGGGCGCGTCGCAGATTGAAGATATTTAATTTTTTCATTTTTTTGCCAAGACATAAAATCTGGCATATGTTTAATTACATTTCCTATAAAGTTATCTCTTAGCTTAGCATTTTTTTTACAGTATAAAATAAAATGGGCTTTATCCTCCATTGTATTACAGGATGTGCACAGTCTTTTTTCTCTAGATAGGTATTTTTAAATGTCTTCCTTTTTCTATCACTAAATTATGATAGCTAATTCTCATTTTTGTTATGTTACTTCTCTTTTCAAAAGATTTACAGTTTAAGTAGTTTTCCATTTTAAAATTTTGCTTTAAACTTTTATATAAATACAATTTACTTTTTTTATCTATTTTTTCAAATTTTTGTTAAAATATATTTGTGTAGAAATTTAATAATTGATGTTTTAAGGTTGTTTTTTTTTTAAATTTCAGTATTTTTTTCTTTTGTTTCCCTCAAGAATGGATATGTCCATGTTTACCTCTTTCAAAATATTTTTAACATATGTAAACCAGGTATAGCAACCTGAATTATCTAAACTTATAGAAAGTAAAAAGGATTCATATAATAATGGATTAATTTCAGAATTTGGTAATCTTGATATAAAGTAAAGTATACTTTGAGTTTTTATATGCATCTCTAGTGGGTATCTCCCTAGCTCTGTTCTCACAGCTATGTTTGATGAAGATTTTCTTGTTCTGAGGATATACTTACAGACAGACAAATGTATTTTCTACACTTGATTTTTCAGTAAAAATAAGGGGGGTCTATATTTGTTACATTTGGACTATCCTGGAATGTTTTCTTTCTTAATTTTTTTACTATTTGTTTGTATTTAGGCAACAACCATTTTATTATCTGGGGGGGCCTGGGATTTTTTTGAAAAAAATATAAAAATATTTTAATGGCCTAAATGAACAAAAAAAAAAATTATGTTTTTAAACTGTAGCTGAAAAAAAATTATGTTTTGCAATGTAGCTGAAAAAAAAAATTATGCTGTCACCTGCTTGAAAATTTTTTTTGCACTGCTGAATTTGAGAATAGTGAAAATAACAACAGTTGAGACAGTGAAACAGCAGATTATAAACATCTGTCCAGTCTACAGATTAAGCTAAGATTTATATTTATACCTTATTACTTTTTGTATTTTCCTGTAAGTGTTTGATCCAGAAATATTTAAAAGCATTCCAAATCTCCCGCATGTACATGTATGCTACTAGATTAAGACATACTTAAAACTGCAAATATTATAAACATGATATGCAGGCGCGGATCCAGAGGGGGGGTTCCAGGGTTGGAACCCCCCCCCTTTTTTTTGGCCGATCAATGCATTTGAATGGGAGCATATAGCTGGAACCCCCCCCCCCCCCCCCATTTCTCTGGGTTGGGAACCCCCCTTTTTAAAATGGCTGGATCCGCCCCTGATATGGTCATTTTATAACAGGGATAGATATGGTATCATATTAAAGCAGTCTTTTAAAGTAGCCCTGATTGTGTATTTTCCTTTGTATCATTCTGTATCATTTTTTATACCTCTTTTTTCAATGGAATATCAATTATCATAGTTGGAAACAGTGGATGCTACTCACTCTTACATATCATATCATATGGCAATGGTTTTGAGAAAAATAGAATGTATTTCTGTTCCACATTATAGGAAAAAAAATTATCGGAGGAAGCTTAGGTTCCGAAATTTTTTTTTATGAACATAATAAAAATCCCAGGTGAAAGATAAGACTTCAATATTTGTAATTCGTTGTGTCCATGTGTCCAGACACATGCATGTCAACTTTTTGCACCGGAACCTTGCCCTAATCGAAAATAAAGGTGGAATTTCCCCTTCTCGGAAGCTCTCTGGCTTTATCAATACCGGTGTCCTAAAAGTTTGAAAATGAGCAGCGAGAGTTTTCTGAATTTTTGGTATGTTTTGGGATAAAAGTCAAACTTTATGCACACCAAACCTTATCGGAAAAGAGCAGGTGGATTTTTTTTTAATTGTCATTATGTTTTGATAGACAATTAAGGGAAAATAACTTTATAGGACAAATTTATGGACGTTTTGGTCCCCTAATTTGCACCATTTGCTTCAAATTTGAAATGCAAAGATATTTATTTCATTGTTAATTCATAGTAAATGATTGAAAAATAATTTTTGATGCCTTTTTTACCATATTTTGGGGTTGTTAAGTTTAAATGTTGAAACTTTTGCGGCAAATCTCAAATTAGGGGCTCATAATTTTTCTGTTTTGGGCAAATATTTCATTTAACCCTCTTGCTGCCGACCGTTTTTCAAGGTTGCATTTCATATGCCGGAAAATATGACAGCTCAACGTCTGTGACGTAACATGCCAAACAACAACGTCATTCGATATATGACATCACGACAAAATGACCACTACATTTGGGACCAATTGGAGAAAAACATAACCCTGTTTATTCTTCCGTATTTTAATTGAAAGAGATACAGCATTGATAAGAAGCTTGCATAAATTTATCCATGGACATATGTGTCCCTCCGGCACTGCCGGTTTGGACATATGTGTCCCTCCGGCAGCAAGAGGGTTAAAGGACTTATTCCAAAATATTGAGCAAAATTACAAGAAAAAACTGCCCCTAAGTAATATTAGATTAAATGTTTACTTTATTTAATTGGTGTTAACACCAATTTCACATATCTTTTTGAAGGATTTGGGTGGTCCTTAAAAGGACCTTTGGTTGCATGAGTTGCTGGGTTACTGTCTCATCTATGGTGCTGGTAATAGTTTTCTCTTGCAGTTAGTACTATGGCTAAGAAAGGCAGGTACTGGGTCCAACTGTCCTTTTCTGTAAACATCTTGCTCTTTACTTTTTAGCTTGGCCTCTCTACATGTATGTTCCACTATTTTTTCCCCACTCTGTGTAACAATGTGTAAGACATCTATGTTTAACTTCAGGGTTTTTTTTCATAGTCTTGCTTGTAGGTAAACTGTTTGTCCATGCTTTGCTGAGTTTCTGGCATGTTGTTTCTGTGAATTCCAGATGCCAATCTGGCCTCCATGCCTCTTGAGAAGGTTACATACATTCTTAGGTAAATTTACACTCAAAGACCTGTGTTGTTGGTGGTGTTGTAAAGCTTCATACTACTAATTGCATCTTCGCTAAGCTTCATTCTCAAGATCTCTTGTAGTAACAACTTTTCTTTTTCGTCCATTTGTAGGATAGTAATGTTATGACAGCCAAGGATGCAATTCTGAAAACTGTAGGTTGAGTTTTGAACTTTTCATTGATTTTTCTCAAATAATCTGGGTAGGAATTTATGTGATTTGAAATGAATTTAGAAAAGTAACCTTAATTACACAATGATATGTTCTTCTTTTGGAATTTTATTATTGATTTAATTTCATCAATGTTTTTACTTTAACAAACACTTTAGTTTTTCCAAAAACTTGCACTAATAAAAAAGTTATGAGCATTTAAATATAGAAGGTATTTTGAGGGAAATGAAAATTCCATTCCAGAAAAATGATAAAATTTTGGTGTGAAGGTTGTGCTAATTGTCTGCATTGGTCAAAGGGAATTTTTTTTTAAATTTTACAAAACTGTAAAGAAAACCTGTTGCGACTAATATTTATAGCCTTTCCATCATTATTTAAAGCAAATTTGTAATATAATAAATACATAAAAATTGTAAACACATATATCATGTTACGGGGGTATTTGCGAAAAAATATTAGTTATAACTTGAGGGACTGTTAAATTTTCCGAGCCGCTAGACAAGGGTATTTGGTCTCGAGGTATTTTTAAGGTGTCATTAACTGTTAACAAAACTTGGAACTTTTGAAAAACCAAGGCTTTTCTTCCTCAGGAATAGATTACCTTAGCTGTATTTGGCAAAACTTGAAGGAATTTTTGGTTCTCAATGCTCTTAAACTTTGTCCTCTATTTGGCCTTATAAACATTGTTTGATTCGAGCGTAACTGATGAATCTTTTTTAGACGAAACATGCTCTTGTATAAATATAATATTTTGAACCTGGTATCTATGATGAGTTTATTATATTTGAAATACCATTTAGTAATACATCAAATTGCTGGCCAATCCAACAGAAATCTGATTGCCATACTTTTAATAGGGATCATACTTTAGTTGAAGTAGTTTCTCATGAGTCCATAAGAGTCCAAAATAATTTGAATGCTTTCATTATTACAGGGATTCCTTTTAAGACTTCCAACAGTTTTCAAGAATTGCAAACAATTAGAATTATTAAACCAAGTAGTTTTAAATTTAAGTTTAAATTTTGTTTAGTTTTGACTGTTATCCTTTTAAGGAACCTGGGGATTTCAAGAGTTAGTTGATGATGATCTTGCACTAAATAACTCAAAATGTGGTGATTAAGTTGAAAGCATCTATCCCATTGAACTAGAGATAAAAGATACAACAGATACAATAACGTCTGCCTCATATCTTGACTTACATCTAGAAATTGACAAAGAGGGTTGGTTGAAAACAAAACTTTACGACAAAGCATGAAAAGAGATGATTTCAGCTTCCCAATTGTGAACTTTCCATTTCTATGTAGCAACATTCCAGCAGTGCCTGCATACAGAGTACATCTTCCAATTGATGCCATATTCCCTGGCTTGTATTTCCTATCATGATTGCCTTGATAGAGGGCTGGTGCTCACAAGGAAGCTATCAAATAAGAGTTCCAAATAATGAAGTTGAGATCATCCCTTCATAAATTTTCTGGATGCCATCACAATTTGGTTCACCTTTTTTTATGGAATAACCGTTTTACAGATGATATCGGAAATGTTCCTTATGTCATTACTACAATCCCCTTCCCTTTTTACATATGTGACCTATCGAATTAAACTATTACCAGGTTTAAATGAACAACACGACCTTCTGCTTATCCTTTCAGAGCACCGTTATTACTGCTGGTTTTTGACTGTCCCACTGGTATCTTTCGCCC
Source organism: Mytilus galloprovincialis (assembly GCF_965363235.1). Lineage (NCBI taxonomy): Eukaryota > Metazoa > Mollusca > Bivalvia > Mytilida > Mytilidae > Mytilus > Mytilus galloprovincialis. The sequence goes on from NC_134841.1 coordinate 57,884,903, forward strand.
CTCTTTTGAGACTTCTGAAGGATCACGTTAAGAATATTTTAAAGACGAAACGCACGTCTGGCGTACTAAATTATAATCCTAGTACCTTTGATAACTATTTATAGAATCATGGTTAAATGCTTTCCAATTTTACCCTTATGCTAGCAGAAAAGGACCATTTGACGTCTAACGGCAAGAGGCATTACTACCCTCATTACTAGACTGAACTTGTCGACCTGGAACTTAATTCATAACACTCAAGTAATATTAATCATTTCAAAATGAAAGGGTCCAGAATTGAGTATTTTTTAATCAACGGCATTGTCCTATGTTAGTTATAAATAAAGCTGAATTCTTTGATTCACAGTTTTTACGAAATATTTTAAAAGCTAAGAAAACTGTATCTTATAATCAGCATGACTTTATCAGATGACAATACCAAAAAAATACTAAAAGTTCAGGCTAAAATAAGGCTATACATAGTTATATACTGAAATTCAGTCACAAACCCATGATATCGCAGGGGTGTTCTAGTACATCTTAATAAAAGTGTAAGGGGTGGTAGAAATTGTGGGGTACTACACTTTTTGTTAAATTTTGAAAGTTTAAAATCATATATGGTATTTTTGTCTGAATTAAATAAATTATTTGTATTTTACTACTCCAGTTGCCATGGTTGGATAAAAAAAGATATTGGGAGATAGTTTGGGATATTCTGGTGACTGAAAAACAGTAATTGGCACAAAAGGACTGCTGCCCTGGTTTTGTACCAACAAAGACTGGTAGTTTAAAAGATATGTTAACATGTCAACTTAAAGCAAAGTAAAGAAATGTTATATACTGTACATCATTATTGTAATGCTCAGTTAATTATTCTTTTGCATTAAATATTGTTTCAATTATTTTTCTCAAATAGTTTTTCCATATCGCAGCCAGCAGAGCATTATTCCATGGAAGATGGTTAAAGAAATCTTCAACCAAGTCAGAAATTCTGCAGCTTTACCAAGAAAATAAGAAAGGCAAGTTTATTTAAGCCTAACAATTTCTATACATTTTCTAGTAATATTTGATAAAAATTAAGAAACTTCTTATTCTTCTTCCAAATACAGGAGCAGTGGCGGATCCAGAACTTTTCCTAAGGGGGGCCCGCTGACTGACCAAAGGGGGGGGGGGCGGCTCCAGTCGTGCTTCAATGATTCCCTATATAATCAACCAAATTTTTCCCACGAAAGGGGGGGCCCGGGCCCCCCAGGGCCCCACTGGATCCGCCTATGGGGAGAAGACTCCTAGTTAGGAGTGTAAAACTTACCGGGAAACAAGAAACAAAACTTTATTTTCTACATGCAAAACACTGAATTATTTTACCTGTTAAATATTTAAAGATACGTGTACCAGGTATATCAACAAGATTTACTATTAAAATTATAAAAAGTAAGCCTACAGATTGAAATATTACTTCCAAGGGGAGACAATTTCAACCAAGATTTGTTTATTCAATAAGAGATAACTCAGTAAATTATTGAGATTTTTGTGCAGTTGAAATCAAGTCATTATTCTTTTACTTCTTTTTTGTATTACATCTTTATAGGAATTTTACAAACTTAAGTGTTGATATAATACTAATCTGATTTATGTAGTAAGAAATCAAAACAATATTTAGTAAATGTTATCTTGACAAGTGAAATGGATTTGTAAAATATTTAATGTATCCATTTTATTTTATTTTTAGGTTTTTTCAGTGAGATGTTTTCATGGTGTTGGCAATAAACTTGGTTGTCTTATACAGCTTATACAGTTTATACAAAGGTATGTACCAGTCTGTTATTTTGTTAAAAAAAATATATCATTTTTTTTATAGAATTTCTTTATTGCTCTAGGAATATAAGAGTTGGTCAGAAGTCTACTCTCATTTATCAGTACCATTATATGAGTAAATTAAAGGATATTTGTTAATTGCATAAGTAATTGCTGTGTTGCTGAATAGCTGTCTAATCCATATATTCTCAACATGTATTACCTTTATATACTATAAACCAATTTTTGATGATGAAGCATTTTATATTTTAGGTTAGCATCACAGCTAGTTGATAAGGATAGAGGCTGGCAATAGCCACTGGAGCTGACCTTTATGGTGAGAATCAGGAGACAGATTTATGAACTATTTATCTAATAGCATGTCAATGTTGATTTTTACCACTATGATAAAATTAAGAGATGCAGTGTGATTGCCAATGCAATGAGTCAATTGACACATATGACAAAGATTTTAGCAACTCATATCACCTTACCACCTTCAACAATGAGAAAAAAACTATACTGTATTGTTAACTATAAAAGTCCACAACATGAAAAATGAGAAGCATAATGGCCTGATGAATGATAAATCAATTATAAAGAAAAACATTATATTTAATGTCAGACATCAAATAACTTGTTGTTCATCCTATTTTGCTAATAAAGACTGGTGTTTTAACAGTTAATAATGCCACCAAACCATTTTAAAAAAAAGTAAAAGAAAAGTTATGTGTATATATATTATTCTTATTGTTATTTTTAGATAATTATTCTCTTGCATTAAATAGTGTTTCAATGTTTCTGACTGAGATATGTTTAAGAATCTATATTTCTTTTTCAGGTAACTTCTACTGTGGCTGCATAAAAGGTTTGTGTCGGATAACTATAACAAAAATACAATGTAATTCAGACAATTTTTGTGTATGCACAACAACAACAGACTTCATGGAGAAAACGGCAACTCTGACCTAAAGCCACAGCAGAACCAATAGCCAAATGGATTCCACCGGTAGAAGCTACCACTAAACAGGAAATAACTCCAAAATTTAGAATCGTAGCAGCACCATCTAAATACCCAGCCTAAACTCTGGTTAAAACATAAAAGACACCAGAAAAATCAACCATAGATGTACTGACAGAGAATACTTACACCTCAGCAATCCTGAAGATTAAGATGACGATGTAATATGTGTTGAAACTGCAGGATTGCAGAAATACAGTACAAACCACTACTGCTATTTAGTGGAAGAAGAACATACATACAAGACTACCAGTAGTTATAAAAAAATTCCAGTAATAATTGAAGGATAATTGAATGACACAAGTAACAGTATGAGGAATATATAACATCTTCACCAGTGGAAAACAGTGGACAATAATATTTTAATTTCTAAATTGTATTATTTTGAAAACTTTGCAACTTTATTAACATATTCTTTTAACTCAATACATTCAACACATAAGTAACGCATACTAAGAGAGACAATAGATAGAACATTATAATGTAAAAAACTTTAACCAAATTAGTGACATACAAAGAGTTGAATAAAACTGAAGTTGATTACTATATTAAGGTGGTACCGAACACTACAGGGAGATAACTCTGTAAAATCAGTGAAACATTTAAATTACGTTGTGTTGTTTAGGGAATATTAAGCTTCTCAATTATCAAAATAAGTGCTTGTCAAACTGCTATATAACCAGTGTAATTTTTCTGATAAGACGGTTGTTTCAAATTTTTTGAAATTTTTATATTTTTGTCAAAGGGTCAAAGTAAATACTTTGACAAAATTTTATGAAAATTAAATGAGCCAAATTAATTTTAGTTAAGGTGTTGGGTACCACCTTAACTGTACAGAAAAAGCAGTATTTTATATTTGAATAATTATCATTTATGCCATTTATATGTTCATCTATCAGTAACTTTAGATAATATAGAAAAATATAATATAATGACAGAGTTGTTTCCCTTTCAACAGGAAAGAAACTAATTGTGTAGTAAATAAAAGAATGTTGTCTGTTAATTAATCATAACGGTGAATTTTGCCATGTAAATAAATTAAGATCTTTATTTCTTCACTGAATTACTTTTTTCTCAAAATACTTGAAATGAAAAGCTTATTTGAATAGACATAATAAATATGTTAAGCTTATATATGTTTATACTATAAATTTTTGCTTTAAAGAAAAAATTAGATATGCTTATGGGTTTAATATCACTATGTTTACAATACATTATACAAATATATATGAATAACACTGTTTGCAATAAAATCAGAATATCATCTTGGAATGTTCGTGGTCTTGCAGACAAAATTGATTATAATTTTTTACAAAAAAGGTTAAAGGTGATATTAATATATTACTTGAAACATGGAAAGGGGATAGTAAAGAAACACAAATTCGAGGTTACATTTCCTTTTCAACAGTAAGAAAAAAGAATAAATAAGCTAAATGTCACAGTGGTGGAATTTTGTTATACATTAAAAAAAACATTGCTAAAGGGATGTCTTAGGAAAAAAATAGGTCATCATAAAAAAATAGAGCTTGGCTCAAACTTGATAAAACTTTTTTTGGACTACAGTTTGATATTTTTATCTGTGCTATATATATCCCACCAATAAATTCCACACACTATGACAATGACTATGAATTTCTACAGTCTCAATTTAGTTAATTTTCTAATCTTGGAAAAACTGCACTTATTGGAGATTTTAATTCAAGGATTGCAAAATCTGCAGACTTTTTCGAAAACGATTCTCTAGATTTAAATGATTTAAGTATGAATAATTTACTCCCAGAAGATTATCATGTAGATCAAGTTATTCCTAGAAATAATGAGGACCCAGTTCTAAATATTCAGGGTAAAAATTTACTGGATATATGTAAGCTGCAAGACTTAGAATATTAAATACAGATATCTAATCATACAAGTGGAACAAGAAATCTTATGATTTACTTTTATAGAGTCGTAGAAACTAATGAGATAAGGAATAATATTATTGATTTTGAATTTAAACCATTTTCTCTCTGCCAAGAAGGAATAACTGAAGCTTGTATATCTTATCTAAAATTACAGAAAAATCTTGTAAATTTAAGAAATTAATGAAAAATTTAAAAAATAAAACATATAAGAGTGATGGTTCAGTGAAAGAACATTAAAGTATTATAAATAAGGTAGGACAAGATTTAAGATGAAACCCATTTAATCTTAGCCATAAACAAAAATATTTACAGTTTCTTAAGTCATTTGAAAAATTGATAAAAAAAAGAAAAAATATGAGTATACAAAAAATCTCTTACATAAATTATCAAATGTTTCAGAAAATAATCCTCATGAATTATGGAAAATTTTAAACTCCTTCAATCTAAGAAAATATAAAGTTGAGGAGAGTGGAGAACCTTTATTAAATTACCATGATACCATGATCCATTTTCAGAACCAGGGCATGTGCATTGACGGTGATTTAAACTTTAAAAATAAGATACAGGAAGAATTAAAATTTATAGAAAGAGACATGTCTGTAACTTTAGAAACTGATAAACCAATCACATGCGCTGAAATTAAAGAAATCTTTATCAAAACTTAAGTAAGGTAAAGCCTCTGGTCCTGATAAAATAGTATATGAAGTCATTAAATACAGTAGTCCAGTTACATTAAAATCTTATGTTAAACTTTTTAATCTTATTTTAAAAACTGGTCATTATCCCAAACACTGGAATTCATCTTTTATTATATTAATATTAAAATCTGGAGATAAAGGCCATCCTGGCAACTACAGAGGTATTTCTTTAATCAATTGTCTGTATAAAATATTTAGTAGTGTTCTGAATAATAGACTAAAAATATTTATGATAAATAAATTTTCTGCCTCTCAGTTTGATTTCAGGGAAAACCATAGGATATCCGACAGTTTGTTTATATTGAAAACTTTGATCAATGAATATCTGCATAAAAATAATAAAAATATATATGCATGTTTTGTGGACTTAAAAGGAGCATTTGACTCTGTTTGGAGAGATTGTCTTGTGTTCAAATTGGCTAAATTAGGGGTTGGCAAAAATTTATACCAAGTAATAAAAAACCAGTTTTCAGGCACAGAATCTTCACTTTAATTTGATAATGCCTCAACTCCATTTTTTAATATGACTGCAAATTTTTTTTTCGTAGGAAAATACAATCATGTCGTCTGAGTCGTCGTCCAAAGATGCATTTAGTGTCAGGACAATAACTTTAGTTTTATTGAATGGATCTCTATACATTTTTACAAGAAGGTTCAATACCACTAAAGGAGGGGTTGGGATTGATTTTGGGGGTTATGGTCCTTATAGTTTAGGAATTAGGGGCCAAAAATAAGCATTTTTGTAGCTTTCAAACAATAACTTATGTTTAAGTGTATGAATCTCTCTAAAATTATACCACAAGTGTTCATACCGTGAAGGGATGATTAGTATTGACTTTGGGGGGTTATGGCTTGAAATTTTTTGAAATTAGGGGCCAAAAAAAGGGGAAAAACTAGGTTTTATCTGGTCAATGGACATTTAAGACAATTTAAAAGCAGTGAAAGAGAGGTAATTCAAAAACATTTATCATACAATGTTTGGTAGGATTGGATTAACCTCCCTTACACTTCTTGTAAATTATATATAAAGAAATATCAGGATTTGGACTAATTGCAAAAAAGGGGTAGTAGTTTTCACTTTAATTTTTTTTTAATTTTATTGTTTGAAGAAGAAACCTTTAATTGCACAATATTGCACAATATATTTATAAGATCTTGACATTTGTTTTGTGTCAGAAACACATATTATGTCAAAAATTTTATCAGAATCAAAATTCAGAGCTCACTATATCAAGCTTCAATGTTGTGTCCATACTTACCCCAACCTCTGCAGTCGTATAAAGCTGCATGCACCTTGCGGAGCACCTGGTTTAAAAACAGAGAGAATGCCAAGGCGACACAATCAGTCCTACATTGTTTAACATTGTTTAACATTTTCATTAATGATATAAATGATATATTTTTAAATGAAGAATGCAGACCACTTAAACTAGTAGATTCAGATTTAAATAGTCTTCTCTTTGCAGATGACATAATTTTACTCTTAGAAACTAAAGATGGACTTCAAAATAGTATGCATAAATTATCCCAATACTGTGATAAATGGCACTTAACAGTAAACATAAAGAAGACAGAATACATGTTATTTCAGAAACAAAAACTGTAAATTAGAAAAACCAATTATTAAATATAAAACTCAAATGATTGACAATGTTTAAGAATATAAATTTCTTGGGTCTGTTCTTAGAAGAAATGGTAACCTTAACTACCGTATACTTTAATGATCTAGCCAAGAAAGCTAGGAAGATTATATTTTCTTTATATTCCTGATTTTCAGCTATTGGTAATGTGCCAATCAAAGTAGCATTTAGCTTTTTGATTCATAAGTCAGACCCGTATTAAAGTATGTATGATGGACTCATACCTACCATTCATAACAGCAAAAACTCGTGCAAACTATAGTAACAAAATTGTTGATCCATTTTCTTTTATAGATAGATCACCTTTTGAAAAGGTTCATTTATCATTCTGTAAATATATTTTGGGTGTTAGAAAATGCTCAACAAATTTGGCAACTCATCTTGAAGTTGGAAGGTTACCAATAGAAAATTTTATTAAAGTCCAGTCTCTACTTTATTTGGCTAGGCTACACACTAAAGATACTAATCCTCTTTTTAAAGAATCATTTGAAATTTGTAAGATGTTAGATTCTTAAAATGTGTACTCCTGGTATACATATGCCAAAGATATTATCCATAAAGAGATAGAGGATCCCAAAAAGTTGTTTTCATGTAAAACTATAAAGGAAGTCAAATCTCTAAAAAAAAAATGTTATCAAAGGAGGAATTTCAAATAAATATAAAAGCCTCTATAAAACTAATATTGAAAATTTATGTGAACATAATAAACTTTTTCTCTACAAAGATCTCAAAACAGATACTGAGACAGAATTTTACTTGTTACATTCAAACTTTGAATTTCGTAAACTTATTACGATCCTAGTCTGTAACTTGAATAAGGTAGACATAAAAAAGTACCACGAAATCTTAGATAATGTAATTTTTGCCCTATTAAAGATAATTGATGATAAATTTCACTTCTTCTTTCATTGCATAATAAATAAAAATTTAAGAAATAATTACTTCACTGAAAATGCTTCTCAAAATCCCAACTTTATGAGTTGCACTAATAAAAAAAGCTACAATATATACTTAATCCATCAAATTTTCAACATGTACAAAGTTTAGGTTCCTTTTTAAAACAGTCAATGGAACTGAGGTCAGGGGACTCTTAATATACCAGGGTTAAAAGTTTTGTGTTATATTATTATGTTGTAATTGGTATTTTGACTTGTCACTATATTTTATACTTGCAACAATTGATATATATATACTAGTATATATACATGATGCATGAGTGTATGTTAGTTTTTTTTGTTTTAGTTTGTCACAAACGTGTTTCATTTGTTTATATGGCAATAAAGATTGTTTATTATATTGTTTGATTTGTTTAAGCCTGAATATTTTAGGGGTAGAAGTTATAGTAACTAGATATAAGAAGATGTGGTATGAGTGCCAATGAGACAACTCTCCATCCAAGTCACAATTTGTAAAAGTAAACCATTATTATAGCTCAAAGTACAGCCTTCAACATAGAGCCTTGGCTGCTGAAATACCATTCAAACAGGAAATCCAACTGTCTAATTTATATGAAAAACGAGAAATGAGAAACACTTATGAACCACATCAACAAACAATGAACATCAGGTTCCTGACTAGGGACAGGTGCAAACAAATGCAGCAACACTATAATAGGCGCTTAAAAATACTGGTCAAGTCAGATTTTTTTACAATAATTGTTTAAGAGTTGTGGCTTGCCATTGAAAAGGGTATTTCATATATTTCTGGGTGATAGTTTTAGTCCCACTTGTGGTTTTTGTGATTTTACTTTTGACCCAATCCTTTGAAATTGTATACACTATTGTGGATCATCGAATGCAGTTTAAGGTCTATTTTTTATGGTTTTTGTAGACTTCTGTCACAGAAAGCTCGACATAGGGATAGTGATCTGGGTAGCATTAGTTAAATTATTAATAGCTTTATATTTTAGAAGGTGGAAGACCTAGATGCTTCATACTCTGTATATAGATGTCTTATGTTCCTTCTTTTACATGTCCATTGTCCTTGACCTCTTTTTCATGGTTCAGTGACTACTTGAAAAAAAAGTTGAGTTTTTGTAATGTTAGTTTGTCTTTTATTATGAGATATAGGATAACAATATTTGGTATGTGTGTACCTAGCAAGGTCATCATGCCTGTCAAACTTTTTTCACTTGACCCTGACCTCAGTTCATGGGTCAGTGAAATAGGTTTAGTTTTGGTGGTCAAGTCCATATCTCAGATACTATAACCAATAGGTCTAGTATATTTAGTGTATGAATGGATTGTAAGGTGTACATGTCCAACTGGCAGGTGTCATCTGAACTTGACCTCATTTTCTTGGTTCAGTGGTTATAGTTAAATTTTTGTGTTTTGGTCTGGTTTTCTTATACTTTATGCAATTATTATAGTGACTAAGTTCTATCATATTTGGTGCATGGAATGATTGCAAGGTGTATATGTCTAGCTGGCTGGCAGGTGTCATTTGACCTTGACCTCATTTTCATGTTTCAGTGGTCAAAAGGTAGATCCGGTAAGTGCTGATTTTGGCCTCAATTTCAGGTTCATCTGACAAAGATTTTGCACACTTTTTAAACACTTTAAAAGAGACCATTTCAATTGATTCAATTAGTTTAAGTGAAAGATCTCAACTGATTTTTAAAATCATTAAAAGCGCTCCGATTCTAGCTGAAATATGAAAAATCTATAAAAATTATCACTTTTCAGATGTTTTTTGTCAAAAATGAAAGTGGACGCAGGGTTGGGATCCCGCTAACATGTTTAACCCCGCCACATTATTTATGTATGTGCCTGTCCCAAGTCGGGAGCCTGTAATTCAGTGGTTGTCGTATGTTTATGTGTTACATATTTGTTTTTCGTTCATTTTTTTACATAAATAAGGCCGTTAGTTTTCTCGTTTGAATTGTTTTACATTATCTTATCAGGGCCTATTATAGCTGACTATGCAGTATGGGCTTTGCTCATTGTTGAAGGCCGTACGGTGACCTATAGTTGTTAATGTCTGTGTCATTTTTGGTCTTTTGTGGATAGTTGTCTCATTGGCAATCATACCACATCTTCTTTTTTATAGCATCCGTGCTCATCCTCAACCTTTATACATGTTATGTATTATCATCAAATACAACTTACATTTCAATATTAAGAATGAACACAAATGTGGCCACTATCATTTAAGACAGAAACCGTCTAAAATTCAACTAAAATGCTAAAATTGTGAAAATTTCAGTAATTTAACATGACTCAATGATGCTAGTACACAAGAAATGTGCATTGAATTGTCAAAAATAGCCCATATTTATGTAGCAGAAGCATTCTACTTTCCAATAAATAACTAACAGGTTTCATTTTAATAATGTTGTAAAACTGCTATAATTTTGGACCTACTCCTTTAAGTTTTTGACTTTTTGACTTTTTTCTTATACTACTACTGTATATGCAATAGGTCAACTATATTTGGTCACTTTGGTGTATGGAAATATTTTATGATGTACATGTCAGTATCACAGGTTTTATTTGACCTTGACCTCATTTTCATGGCTCATTGCTCAGTGTTAGGTTTTTGTGGTTTGGTCTGTTTTTCTTAGACTTCAAGCAATAGGTCTGATATATTTGTTGCAAGGAAGGAATGTAAGCTGTACATGTCTGCCTGACATGGTTCATCTGACCTTGACCTCATTTTCATGGTTCATTGGTCAATTTTCATTTTCTTGGTTAAGCTTGTTTTTTAAAACTATAGGTTGCAATTCTGTAAATATAGACAATGCAATTTGCCATAGGAACTTGGACCTTTGCAGCTAAAACTGACACTTTTACTAGGAAGTTTCTTGAAAAATAACATCCCAGAAAGGAAAGTGTATATGCACTTCTACAGACATGTGACAGAGTTGTCAAGCCACAACAGTTTGGGTCTCATAACTGGGGATTTTTTATCATTTTTTTTGGCGTACCCAATGTTTTTTGTGTGTTGAAACTGCATATCCTCCTTTTTTTGTTAAAAGAACTGATTCCATACCTTCAGACACCTGTATAGCCATTTTTACTTGATAATAATAGAAGATAAGGGGTTTTCAAATTTTTATTCATCATATATATTTTAAGATATGTAATAACAAGTTACAATAACAGAACAATATAAAATTTCAAACAATAGTCCCTATGTTGAATGTTTCTTATAATGTTTATACTAAAGCACTAAATCAATAAGTTATTTTACACAACAGTTAAAGCACACTTGTTTAAATGTCACAAGAGAACATGATTTTAAATAAACATATAAAGCACAGTTTTTACAAGAGCAAGAGCTCTAATCATTGTTAAACATTAATTAGTTCAACCACAATTTAAGAAAGTGACTGTTTGTATAAGGCACAAGCTGCTTTGCGGCTTTGACTAGTTCTAGTAGTACTATTTTATCAAAGGTCAAAATATAGCGGTGTGTGGTATATTTTCAACATTAATACGTCCTGAACATCTAAAATTTTAAACTGACACTAAAATTCTATCTTTACCTTCATTTTTGGACCTTATTCGGTGAAATATTTTTGATGAACAATATGAAAAGAAATTAAATTCCAAAAATTAATATATACTTAACTTAAAAGATGGGTTTTTTTTTTTTCGTTTTCAAAAGAGCACTTACTCGTACTGCCGAGCCGGCTTCAGCTGGTTGAAATGGGTAACCAAAGTTTGAAATTTTGCCATTCACAGTTTCCATAGATCTGTTTTATTGAATTTTAAAATTTTTGTCTTTTCATTTCTTAATCTTGATTATTAGTATTTAAGAAACAAAAAAAAATCTAGAATCTTTGCGGAATATAAATTTGAAACAGGAAAAACAAAGGTCATATACACTATTAATAATGTATCGTGTGTTTTCTTAAAATATTGTCGAGAGTTTTGATTACGAATACACTCACAATAAAATCTGAAGAGTTCCTAGTAAGGTCATTTGACCCTCGCCCATTGGTGTTTGTTGGCAATTGATATATCTTAAAAACAGAATTTAAACAATTTTTCAAGATACTTTAGATGTCATAGTTTCCAAAGATAACATATAATCACATATATTTAATTCTTCCAGTAATTTACAAATACAAATCGTCATTAGTAAATAAAATAGAAACTAAGATGCCAGAATAAAACTTTCTACGACTATAAATAATATGCAGTAAATAATTGGAAGAAACATGACTTTAGAAACATTTGAAACATGACTTTGGAAACATTTGTCCACTTAAATATCTAACTCTGATGGAGGTTCATGGTTTTCTGCATTGTGGAGAGTTGTCATGGTAGCAATGTAGTAAAAATGATCATCACAATTTTCAAAAATAGGGCCATCACTCTCGGTGAATAAATACTGAAAGACATTGGTGTATCACAGGATAATTGAAAGACTGGTTTATTAAAGCTTCTGTTTGCCTGTCTTGGTAGCTGCACAGGTGACACTAAAGTTTTGCCATGTACCCGATATTGAGTTTTTGGATATGTATCAGTTGGTGTTGCATCACTATCAGTTGATGAGTTATCTCCCTTTCTGTTATTTTGTTCATTTTCCATGATGCTCAATTGAGGATAATTTGTTGCATCAAGGCTTGTATCCAGGTCCAGTCTATTATCTACAAATATATAGACGTAAAGTACATATTGTATGCCTTAACAAGAAAATCTTCTAGTTTGCTATTGACCAAAATTCACATAGTAAAAGAAAATCTTTAAGACTGAAAGACTATAGCACATGATATAAACTATTTTTTTTGAAAAGGGAATTCTAGCAATCATATCTGCTTAAGAAAAGTTTACAATAACGAAAATATATTCAGTCTATAGATTATTCACTAAATATTTAAAAAAAAAAAGGTTGTTTACATAAAGGTTTTCATGTTTCCTGAAATTAATATCTTATAATTACAGTAAATACAAACTTTTATGACTATATGGAATGTCATAAAATAAGCTGATTCTATTCTCAACTTAAAGCAAGAGCTTGATATATTGTAGATATCTGTCTATTCTTGAAACAATAGCTTTCATAGAAGCATACACATTTTTCCCTGTTTTTACATTTAAAAGTAGATCATTTTAACTTATCACAGTTTATACATTTATAAGACCTTGGTGGTCATTTATACATGTATATGCCTTGGTGGCAATAGACCTAGGTGGTCATTTATATATGCCTTGGTGGCAATAAACCTAGGTGGTCATTTTTATATGCCTTGGTGGCAATAGACCTAGGTAGTCATTTCTATGATTTTTTACATTTGCCTGGATGGCAACAATGAATTAAAAATACTAGCCTTGGGGCGTCAAGACCTTGGTGGTCATTTATATTCGCCTTGGAGGCTTCTTGATAAAACTAGATGGTAATGTTTGACCTGGTGGCAAAATGTTTTGGGATTTAGACCTTTGGTAGTTATTTACAATATCAACCCAGGTGGTCAGATATTTGTTATGCTGTGCGCCGGTTAAACGCAGGGCAAAGTGCTATCGCTATATAAAATATATCTGGCCATTTTTGAAAACTGTAGTTGAAAAGAGAATAATAAAATTGTTTATAGGGTAAATAGTTTCTTTTGTTACTTTTGAGTGTTGTGGACTTTTCATTTATTATTACATCGTACATACTGATAGAAATGCTCTTTAAAGACTTTGTTAGAAAAGAATAGAATTATTGAGAAAGTGGAATAATTTAGTGTGACATGTCACTTGATATTCATGTTTTTTTATCGAAGTGATGTGTATTGAATTTTAAGGTGTCTTCGTCGAGATCCGCGTTCAGCGGTCTGTTTGATTGTACATATAATTGAATAGAATGTTTTTGTTTTCAGATGGTGTTACCTACAGCTTTGACAGGCTGACGAATGAAGGAGAAGTAATATGACATTGCACGATGATTCATGTCAATGAGTTCGAACAACCTTTTAAAAAGAAAAACAAATTGCAATTGAAGCAATGTTTTGATTTCTGAAAATAAGAAAATAATGAATGGGAAAAATATTGATACTACACTAAATTATGTATGTCTGTGTTGAGAAAGTCACTAAAAAAAAATCTGTGATGGAAGCAGCTTTATGTTCAAATGAACATATTTAAAAGTAATGCTAATAATTTTTCCGTAATTTCATGATGTTTTCTGTTGGATGTGTATTTAATTTCATTGATGTGTTGAAATATGTCACAAAAATCTTTTTGTCAAGGGAGATTAAATAATGCATGGTTGCAATATTTTTGTTTTGTTTTATTTTATCTAATGAATATAATGTTGAATGATTTTGTATTTGTATACTTAAATTTTATGTATGGTTAAATTTTTTAATTTAAATTTCTTTGTCTACAGTTCGAGGGACACTGATTCCCTAGTGGTTTTCCACGTGGATTGTAGGCAAAGGGATTTTTCCTTTTTAAAGTGTGACTAATGCTGTCTTTAATACAAATAAACAAGTTGTTATTTGCTAATATATTTTCAGCAGACATTTGAAGAATCGAGTGGAAATACAATTGTCAATGTTCCTGATTATGAAGTAAAGAGTGTGTTTGTTTCAACAACAGTAAAGAAAGAGACAAGCCAGCATAGTTTACACTTGGAGGTTAAGTCCTTTTGCTTACAAGCTTTCCACATGCTGAAGATGTTATTAAAATAATGACAATGTTCATTTTGATATGAGTTTATTGCCTTAACTCAACTTTTAAAAGTCTGTATGTGGTCAAATTCATGAGAATTAATTGAATTATGAACATTTATAAAGAACTGTGTACATGTATCTTTAAATGTTTAGAAGTGTTTTAAAGTAATTTTAAAAGGAATAATATTTAATAAAAGTGTTGAATTTGTTTTGAGTATTGGGAATACTATTCCTTAAGGGAAAGCCTTGCTAGTGGTGTATTTTGAGATTGGCCTGCAAATATGCTGTATGGACTATAGAGTTTTCTATGCCCATAACTTAACATGAACTGGATGCAAGATTATATCAATCACTGAGGATATGTGTATAACCTCATTGGTTGATATCTTTGGCGGAAGTACATGTGATACATCCTCATTCTTTCAATATCCAAGTGGTGGTTGGTTTAAGGGCTATGTTTGGTCAGGCAATACATATTGCCTGTTATTGCCTGTTTGGGATGATGAGGTTCTTGATAAGTTCCCCCCTCTCCCACCCATAAGTACCAAAATGTGGATTTGTTTTTATATTCATATTTTAATACATTGTATTGGTATTACATGTATGCATTTTGGGTTGATGAGCACGAGACAACATTAGAAAAACATAAGCATTACCATGGGATCATGTTGACAAAACAAACCTTTGCTTTATCGATTTTCAAGGGAAAGGTCAATGAGCTCCAGAGTAGTTTTATAACTGAAAAACAACTGTGCACTATGTCCAGTGAGCTCTTCTGCATTGCATTGTGCATAGAAGTCCACATTTTGGTTTCTGAAACGTTAAGATATTATTTTGTATTCGGTTATTTCCTCTAGAGTTTTCTATGCCCATAACTTAACATGAACTGGATGCAAGATTATATCAATCACTGAGGATATGTGTAATTCCACATACAATTTACATGTATTTTCTTCTAAGTATATAATACTGTATATCATTTGCAAGTCATCCATTACTAAAATTATAAAACATATACATTTGTGTACAGAAACTAACTTTGAACCTTGTTTTTAATCAAACCATAATCCATTCTAATGCAACAACATTGTAACATTCATTTTGATTGGATAACTTCAACAATTTTCATGGTGTGAATTGGCCCTTTGAAAAATTACGCACAAGCGCAGACGACGTATGACAGATTTAAAATGTATGATTTAACATTATTTTCTGTCAGTTTCATCAGAATGGAGATAACAATATTGTATTTTAAGCTCTGACAGCATCAACTGATGTTTTGATGGTCGCAAATACCAGTTTACTGGCTTCACTAAAGCGTCACCATTAAACTCAATTTGAAACCATCAAATCACTAATTGATGCTGTTGCAGCTTAAACATACAATACAGTTATCTCCTAATTGATGATCAGTCAGGGGAGTTACTTGTACAAGTGATTTTTTAAATCACTTTCTTAAGTGATTTTTTTCAACAAACTAGAGTTAATTCCCTTTCATTACTTTTCAAAAATCACTTCTACCAGTGATTATAAATATTTCTTTAAATCACTCATTTAAGTGATTATTATGTTTGGGAAAGTTTCAATAAGAAACAAGGGTTATCTCCCATTTTCAGAGGACAACAACACAACAGGAGTCTTCATGGCATAACTAATAGAAGACACCTTTTTAAAAGGTGAAAAAAAACAAAGACTAACTTGTATGGAGTAAAATTTATATTTTCTGTTTAGAGCATTATCATGATTATAGCAGTTGTACATGAATAACACATTTTTCATAAAGCAAAGGTTTCCACTGAAAATGATAAAAGTTTCATTTGTACAAAAAAGTTGAACATTATATAAAAGATCACAAATCCATTAAATTTGAAGCTCGTATATATATATAATACAATTTAAGACAAACAAGAAATAGAAAAATCAAACTTGTATTTTAACATTTTTGGAAAAGGTTTTTCTTGTAGTATACTAAACCTTGTGGTGGGAACACTTGAACTACTTATAATGGAAAAAAAAATCTGTGATTTCAGACTTAATAAACATGATAAAGGGCACACCAGAAAAGCAAGGATTTTTCACAAGAAATATAAAAAACAAACATCAACATCAGAGTCTAACATTAAGATAACATATGTTCTATATAGGATATATATACAGCATGCATGATCATCACTATTAATCCTTTTATCATATTTTAAAACAAATTGGACATTCTACCTAAACAGTGCTAAAAGGACTGCAAATATTCTGCAAACTTACATTATGTAAAAGTATTTGTCAACTATGACAACATACACTCAAAAGTTACAACCAGAATTTGTTGTGACAGCATAAAAATATATCACAAACACTGAAGATTTTTGTCAAGATCTTGTAACTTTATTTTTTCCATTCTTAATGCTCTATATCACACTTGAATACAACTTAAATTGTCTAAAACATGACGACTAATTATGGCTTACCCAAATTATTATTAAATTGACATAAATGAATAATATATTTAGAACCATTTCATTAAAATGTATGTGGGAGGGTAGGAAGGGTCTCTCAAAATATTCCTACTACCAAGAATACCAAGAACTATTATTAAAGATAATTTTGCATAATGGTTACAGATGCATGCTGAAAAAAACACCTGTAACCCACATCAAATTATTTCCCTTCCCAAATACATTTTCTTTATAAAGCACAAAGGTGTCAGTATTCACCTCAGAAACTTACAAAACCTTTGAATAGACTTATTAAGAAGGGATATAATTACGATACTGTTGTCAAGTCATTAAAGATTGCATATTTTGGCGTTAATATTGAGTCACTGATAAGGTCTTTGCATCGGAACTAAACACATTTATTCTAAAAACAGTTGTTGGCATGACACGGGTTATGTTCTTCTCATATATGTTATGATGGTATGATACTAAACCCCTAACGGGAAGGATTGTGCCTGATGTTCATATGATGAAATCATAATCTTTCAGTCAGTTTAGTTGAAGTCTGGAGCTGGCATGTCAGTTAACTGCTAGTAGTCTGTTGTTATTTATGTATTATTGTCATTTTGTTTATTTTCTTTGGTTACATCTTTTGACATCAGACTCGGATTTCTCTTGAACTGAATTTTAATGTGCGTATTGTTATGCGTTTACTTTACTACATTGGTTAGAGGTATAGGGGGAGGGTTGAGATCTCACAAACATGTTTAACCCCGCCGCATTTTTGCGCCTGTCCCAAGTCAGGAGCCTCTGGCCTTTGTTAGTCTTGTATTATTTTAATTTTAGTTTCTTGTGTACAATTTGGAAATTAGTATGGTGTTCATTATCACTGGATTAGTATATATTTGTTTAGGGGCCAGCTGAAGGACGCCTCCGGGTGCGGGTATTTCTCGCTACATTGAAGACCTGTTGGTGACCCTCTGCTGTTGTTTTTTATTTGGGCGGGTTGTTGTCTCTTTGACACATTCCCCATTTCCATTCTCAATTTTAATAGAATAAATAGCCTTATAGCAAGTTATAAAGACTTTTGTACCAATCAAATGAATAAAAACAAGCAAAATACTTTACTTATATCACAAAAAAATCACTTAAAACACTGACAATAGAATCACTGTGTTAAGTGATTAATAGAGACCAATACTTATGGCTTTCTCATTAATTATTGCAATTTCATTTCAAACAAGCACTAACAATACTTAATACTAAAATATCTAATAAACAAGACTGCACATTGCACTTTAAGGAACTTTTACAGATAAAGAGACTTGAATGAAGTTTAAACTGCCTTCAACATTTTCAAGGTTAAAATTAATGCATCCACAAAATTAATAGAAAACAAATATTTTTGTACCCATAACATGAATAATTAAAATTTATCAAATTCTAAAGGGAGCTTACATCAAAAGATGTAAACAAGTCACCAAAATTTCATAAGAACTGCTGATAAAAACAAGCATAATACACTTAAATCACATAAAAATCACTTAAAACAGTGACAATAGAGCGCTAGAATCACTGTTTTAAGTGAAAAAGAGCGACCAATACTGATGGCTTTCTCACTTCTACATTTCATTTTCATATCAACAAGCACTAAAATTACTAGATACAAACTTTAAATGAAGTTTTAAACTACACGAATATTACAGAAAAACAAACTTTTGTACCCAAAAAATGAAAAGCAAGCATAATACCCTTATATCACAAAAAAATCACTTAAAACAGTGACAATAGAATCACTGCCTTAAGTGATTATAAGGGACCAATACTGATGGCTTTCTCACTACTTATTGCATTTCATGTCAAACAAGCACTAAAATTACTAACATATCTAAAAAACAAAACTACACATTGCACATAAGGAGCGATAACAGATACAAACTTTAAATGAAGTTTTAAACAGCCTTCAACATGTTTAAGAAGAAAATTAATGCCTCCACGAAATTTATAGAAAAACAAACTTTTGTACCCATAAAATGACAAACAAGCATAATACTCCTTATATCACAAAAAATCACTTAAAACAGTGACAATAGATCACTGTGTCAAGTGATTAATAGAACTCAATACTGATGACTTTTTCACTACTTATTGCATTTCTGTCAAACAAGCACTAAAATTACTAACATATCTAAAAAAACAAAACTACACATTGCTACTAAGGAACGATAACAGAAACAAACTTTAAATGAAGTTTAAATTGCCATCAACATGTTTTAGAAGAAAATTAGTGCATCCAAAAAATTTATAGAAAAAACAAACTTTTGTTCCCATATATATATATATATATATATATATAAATATATATATAAAAAAAAGAATCACTTAAAACAGTGACAATAGAATCACTGTCTTAAGTGATTAAAAGAGACCAATACTGATGGCTTTGGCTTTGGCTTCCTTATTTCATTTCATGTCAAACAAGCACTAAAAATAAAAACACATCTAAAATAAAAAACTACACATTGCACATAAGGAACGTTTACAGATACATACTTTAAATGAAGTTTAAATTGCCATCAACTTGTTTAAGGAGACATTTAATGCATCCACAAAATTTGTAGAAAAAACAAACTTTTGTTCCCATAAAATGAAAAACAAGCATAATACTCCTTATATCACAAAAAAAAAAGAATCACTTAAAACAGTGGCAATTGAATCACTGTCTTAAGTGATTAATAGAGAACAATACTGATGGCTTTCTCACTAATCATTGCATTTCAAACAAGCATTAAAATTATTACATTTTATAATTACACATAAAAAGTTCTCATTGCACATAAGGAAATCTATAGGACACAAAAAAACAATTTAGTTACTGTGAAAGTATTTTAATTTGTGGGTTTCAATTTTCGTGATTTGAGCAACATTTACATGTTCGTGGGTTTTAAAATTGTAGAATTTAGTTTTCCAAAAAAAGAAAAAATCAAAATATTGAAGTTATTAGAAACAAACGTTAGAAATTGTCTAGATGAAAGGAAGTTGCAAAGTATAAATTGACCAATGTAAATTGTAAATCAAAGTGATCACACTAATGAACTCGAAATAGAGACTTATTAAAGACCATCAAAGGTGTTTATTAGGCCATTTACATGTCACTTAAATTCATGGATAATGTCACCCACGAAAACCAAGAAAATTGGTTTCTCACAAATAAAAGTACTTTCACAGTAAAACTATGCCTTCAACATAAAAATATTAATTAAATTTCAACAGTAGTTTTCTGCCAGTTAAAACAGTTTCTGGCTCTTGTAGAATATCTGTGATCATTGATGGATCCACCAATGACAATTCTGTTTTGTCAGGCCACTGCTTTAGTTGACTATCCTTGATATCTTTTAAAAAAGATACCACAGGTTCACTCCCATCAATAAGTTCAACAACCTGAAATAAATGGATATATAAATATTTATATAAACTTTGTTTGTTTATAATTAACAATCTATTGATATGTGACTTTATTTGTCAATTAAACAAACTATCACAAAGTTCAAATGTAGTAGATTTAAGTAATTATAGGCAACCATACAGCATTCAACATTGAGAAAACCCATACCTTATATTAAGCTATAAAGGGGCCAAGAATCAGAGTACTTGCAGTTACTACAAGAAAATTACAAATGATAAACAGATCTTGATCTCCCAAACTATGCATATAATCAGCCTAGATTAACAAAAATGTAATTTCAGGGAAATAATAATTTAAGCCTCTCTGTATGTGATGTTTGTCATTGGCGGATCAAAAAAAGGGAGGGGGGGTCCAGGGGTTGGAACCCCCCCCCCCTTTACTCTGGGTTGGGAACCCTCCCTATTTAAAATGGCTGGATCCACCACTGTGTTTGGTTATTTTCCAAAAATAAAAAGGACATCTCTTAGCTTTTCAAACCCTTTGAATTACGACTTGTGTTTTATTTCATGGCATACAAATTTTACTTGATGTGTGTGGCATTAAAAGGCATTCCTTTGATAAACTAAATTTAACATACCTGTCCAATAAAATATTGTTCTTTTGTACTCCCTCTGGCTTTAACAACAAACTTCACTCTCACGAAATCATTTTCTTTTGGCACCTTTAAAAAAAATGATCACATAATATTTAAAACAGTTTAATTTATGATGTCTTAGTTTTTATATGTAAATATAACATGTATAACTTCATGAAATTTTCAATCTCAAAACTTAAAATCTTGCTACAGATATAGCTATCCAATAAAGTGTATCATAGATGAACACTATCTGACAAATCAGGACAATATTACTCTACAAGAAAAAGAAAACCAAACTGAAACTTTGAATAAAAAAGATATTGCATGTATCATGACCACATTGTTACATAAATAACCAAAATTTATATCTATTCTCCGCGTTTATCTATTCTTAAAACAGGTCTCTTACATTTCTTGTACATGTTGTGTGCAGTTGTGCAGCTGGTATGGGTTGACCTTCATCGGTGGTCGTGACTGAACTAACCTGGACTTCTGGGGCATGGACTTCAGTAGCCTGGACTTCAGGGGCCTGGACTTCAGAGGCCTGGATTTCAGGGGCCTGTACTTCAGGGGCCTGGACTTCCGGAGCCTGGACTTCCGGGGCCTGGACTTCAGGGGCCTGAACTTCTGGGGCCTGCACTTCTTCTGAGTCATCCTAAAAGGGCAAATTTATAAATCTAATATTATCACTAGTTACAGTTTCTTATCTGATCATGAATAAAGTGTTAGCAAGCAGTCATTGATATGTATCTCTTTTCCCTTAAAGTCATCATCTATGCATTTTTGTTGCTTGACAAAATTCTTTAAACAGTTCAGAACCCAGTGTCTTAACAAAAAACTCGTAGATATGACAGAAAAATCAATGTTTACCAATAAACATGATAAAAGTAATGAAACACTTACCATGTGCTGTTCATGCTGTTCAAAAACATCCTCGAATTCCCGGAAACTGATTGTGGTACCATCTTCCATTTCAATTTCCGAGGCACCATCAATTGGAAACAAATCGTTCAAGGTGGTATTACTTATCTGAAAAAAACAAAGACTAACATCAATTCACTAAGTAAACAATCTTCATCAGCCTCAATTTGAATATTAAACTACATTAGAAATGATGATAATGATGATGATGATGATAAGCTGTTCAGTTGCAAATAACATGTTAATATGATCACATTAACCTTGCTAATCACTTGACACATGCTGAGATGATGTTTTATAAATAGGCAGCTGAAAGGTAACAGGCCAAAGGAAGACATTTTACATTAATCATGCACATAATTATGACCTTAAGACTACTAGTCTTTGCTCTTAATTCTAAATGATGTGTAAATAGTTGAGAAATAGCAAATATCAATTTAAAACCCTTCGGTTTGACCTGGCCAGAGATCAAACTAATCATCAAGATAAAAAAAATTACAGCTTTAAGATATATACTTAAGTGATGGTTTTTGCAAAATTTCAGAACACTAAATTTGCATTTGAAAAGAATTTTTCAGGATTACCTTGTCAACAAAATAAATCAATTGTATTTTAATATTTTGAATACTCAAAGTATCCCTGAGTAGTAAATGTTATTGTAAATGTGGTTTTACCTAATAAAGGTAACTTAAAAATTGTAATGTACAGGAAAATTGTTTCATGCTTTGTTCATGTTGTTAGTAGTAACAAATCCATGCAAGTTAACAGGAGTAAGTATATAAAGTAAATTCTTCATGCTATGAACAATACAGAACAATGTTTTTCTTTTAAGAAATGGTCAGGCTACATGCTTTAAATAAGTCAAATGCAACCCTGTGATTAAATTTATTAGGCATGATGAAATGAAATGTTTTATCTTGCATTCAATGGAATCAGTTCCTTTTTCAAAATAAACATTAAATTTAGATAAAAAAAAAAATCCACACAGAAAAAAAACCTGTTTTTTTTTATAGTTGAACTTGGATTACAGTTTCACAAGGAATGACATAGCTGATTTTTTTTTTTAAAGTTACAAATAAGCAATGCAGCATTCTTCCTAGGGTGCCATGGTGATATTTGACAGATTTTAATAGTACAATGTTTTATATTGAAGTTTGTGCTGTCATTTTTTTAGAATAATGGGGAGAATATTGTTCACAATGTTTAATTAAAAAATAACATGCAAGTAAGTATCAGTTGCCAGTGTTGGGAAGGTTAATTTAACAACTCAATATAAACATGTTAGAATTCAACTTGAAAATGAAGAATGTACATTTAAACTGTCCTCATGGTCATTGCTGGTTCCTGCCTTGGGTACATTGTTCCTTTTAGTAAATAAAAATAAGTATGACCAATGTTAAAATATGTTAAAAACAATATATATATATATGTTTGCTGTACAGACTGAGTCATTGTCAGTTTCAATCTTTTATGCAATTATCATAAATAGTTTCTGAGATACAGCACGACATGTGAAAACACATCCCCCTTTTTTCCCCCCAAAAAAAACCAATAACTCTAAAATAAAATAGAGAATCATCACGAAATAGTATACAGATCATCAGATTAATATAACTTAAAAGTGTGTAAAATTAAATGCAACAAGGTTTCTGAGATATGGCACAACATGTGACACCCCCCCACCACTTTTTTTACAACTAACTCAACAGCTCTTAAAATCACTGTTATATATACCTTTTGCTGTCATGGATGATGATTGGTATTTCATCACTTAATTCTTTTTCTTCAGTTGGTTCATTAGCTTCAGTTCTGAAAGAGAAGTTTTCAACAATAAGTATTGGATACATTGGTTGCTACCAGAGGCCGTGATCAGTCTTTGTGATAGTACTATTTGACAAAAAATTATTTTTCAAATACATATTTGAGACCTTTTTCCTTTTTCAGCAAATACCAATTGCAATTTCTAAAGGTAAACAGGGAATCTAAGCAAAAGGTGTTGCTATGTACAGGAAGCAATCAATTAAAATGATACCTAATCTACACTTTAAGGATGAACTTGGTGAGGTTAGGTAAAAATTAAGAAATTAAGAAATTAAAATTGATACTATTAGCTGGTAGAGCATCAATTTAGGATAAAGATAAGCTAAAAATATTGATAGGTCCTGGACCTCCTTGCCGAGATATTTGAGATTCAAAATATGGCGGGAAAAGGCTGACTCAGACTTTTACCTTATCATTGTATTGGTATTATTTGGGTCTCAAAACAAAAGAAAGAAAATCAAGAATCTTCTAAAATTTAGGTAAATGACCTTTCATGAGCTATTATGTCTTATTTGAAAAAAAATAAATGGGTGTTATGGGGCAAAATGTTTTACATTGTATTGTATGGAACATCACCAAGGAGTCCGAACATTTGACACAAACTAACATTTTTTAGAACTTGTGTATGATGATGACTCAACTTACGTTCTTCTTTGAGATGTCTTGCCTCTTCCCTTTCCTTTGGGTGCTCCTTTTCCTCTTCCTCTACCCCGATTTGTCTGTTTTAACCTTTTTTTTACGGCACCATCGGATTCACTTTCAGAATCACTAGATATTCTGAAAAAAGGATAATGCAGTAAATGGTTAAACATGCTAAAGAATCATAGTGTAACACTTCAACATCTGCCTGGCATTTAAACCCAATACACTCCTAATCAAATGCAAGGTCTATGTGCAACTTGTTGCTTAACATATTGAAAAGTAAATAGGTTTTTCTAAAAAATGTCACAGTTTATATATCAGGAGTGCACACGCTGAAATGTCTCGTTTGTTCAACTTATCATTGATTCTTTGTTGACAGTCTGTAACATGAAGGTTTTACCACAAGTATCAAATAAACTTAAGCCTGTAATTCAGTGGTTGTCGTTTTTTTGTGTGTTACATATTTGTTTTTCGTTCCTTTTTTTAATATAAATAGGGCCGTTAGTTTTCTCATTTGAATTGTTTTACATTGTCTATCAGGGACTTTTAAAGCTGACTATGTGGTATAGACTTTGCTAATTGTTGAAGACAGTACAGTGACATATAGACAATAACTGTTTAGTGTCTTTAAATGTCAGCTGTATTTGTACGAGGCTAGGAAACAAGGTGTATGCGAGCTTTTAGCGAGCTACTACACCTGTTTCGAGCCGAGTACAAATACAGCTGATATTTAAAGACACTAAACAGTTATTGTTTTTATCCTGCAATTAATTCTGTTTATTGTTTGTGTTTTGAAAGACACAAAAACTAACATATTTAATTAATTAATTTAATTATATTTAATTTGTAATCCCTTGAGGTCCGCGTAGTAATATCAAAATCACACATTACGCTGAAGACGGGTTCGCAAAAAAAGAATCTCGAATGGTCAACAATAATACATTGCTCAAGGTGTATAATTATCTATTTTAACATAACAACTAATTTCAACAGTAAAAACAAATAACAAAACATTGTCAAATTTGAAACAGAAGTGTACGAGTTGTCCTACGCTTCAGACTTGAAATTCACTAAACATGCATGCTGAAATTGACATGGTTGATTTTGTAACACAATCATACACATTCAAGTTTTGAAATCGACAAGTGTCATCGTCATTGGAATGCAACTGGAATACACATTCTGAGGTCACACAGGTTCAAACAATACTCAGTCCGGCAGTGGGCGGAGCTTTAAAGCGATATCTGTATAGTATACAGATACAGCATAGCGATATCTGTAGGGCTGTATCTTTATAGTAGGACACCCAATTGCAGGATAAAAAGTTGTTAATGTCTGTCATTTTGGTCTCTTGTGGACAGTTGTCTCATTGGCAATGCAATCATACCACATCTTCTTTTTTATAATTAATATTATCAATTTTCTTTATGATAAAGAGGTCCCATGAACTTACTCTTTAAATGGTTGTCTCCCTCCTCCCCTCGCTCCTCTTCCTTTGGCCTTCTGGCTGAACAGTTCCCTTCTTTCTGTAAATATTACAAAATAACATTAGCATATCACACTTCATACAAAGAAAGATAATATTAAACATTTACACACGGGTTCTAGAATATTAATGAAATTCAAGCTTCCGTTCAAAAAAGAATATGGCTGCTACATATTATTCATGTACTTTGTACCAATTTACACATCCAATACTTGTGAAAGGACTCACCTTTTAATTTTTACTGTTTCTGAATCATTAATTTCCATTGCATTTATTCTTTTCTTCTGCAATTCACAGAGAGTCATGTTGCTCGATGTTGTTTGTTGATTTTCTGTGGCAATAAACCCAAATGAGTACTTGTTTGGTGTCAACTGTTCAATGTCTTTGTCGACTTCATCAGTATTTGGAAAATATCCTTGTTCTGGAAAGGTATATTTTCGGCACTTGGAAATATGTTTAGTTATAGGCAACCCACTCTCAAATTTGTCACAAATGTCTCCAAAGCCCACATATTTAAACCAGTTAGATGATTTGTTTTTAATAATGAAAAGACACTCAACAGGTTCTTTATCGTGCGTTTGTAATTTTCCACCAATTCTGGTGAGCTCTTTTATGAGTCTTGTCTTTTTCATTCTTTCTGTTTTTACCAATCTGTCTTCAGTTTGGTGTTTACTGAAAGTCCCAGGTTTGGGTTTTTTATAGGCAATAGCCTCTACTTTGTCTCTCATTAGCATTTCACCAAACAAGTCTGCCCATTCCTAGAGCTGCAGTTAAGGTCTTCTTCTCCTTCTATCATTGTTGTGTGTCCTGAAATTTACCCAAACATTTTAACTATTTTAATGATGACTTTGTAACCTACTATTTTTTGCATGATTACTTTAAATGTTTCTACCCTCAGGGATTTTACATGTTTTATACATCATGAAAACATTGTACATAAACATTATCTTTTTGACAAACAGTGTATTTCTGTTTTAAGTTGCTCATTTTTAAGTTGCATGTCTGTTTTGAATTTTGTATACTGTTGTTTGTCTTTTTTTCTTTCTTCATTTTTTGCCATGGTATTGTAAGTTTATTTTTTGACTTATGAGTTTGGATGTCCCTTTGATGTAATTCACCTCTCTCTTGCATTTGCTGTACTCTTCTAATTGTATATGAACTGCTAACAGAGATATGTCTCACGTTTTGGTAATTTTGTGAATTTGCCCATGTTTCTGAAGACGTTTAAACATGCAAAAAGTATAAAATAATAAACCAGATTGCAGTTGATATAAATTCACTTCTTGAAAAGGCTGCAAAAATACAAGAACTGTATAGTACTTTTTATTCAAAAAAAACAAAATGAAATAGAAGTAATAAAACCAAATGCACATCCTGAAAAGAACTGCAACACTTGTATTAAATTTACATGGTTAAATGATAATGAATATCAATAAATTTACAAGCAAGGCTTTTTTGTAATTCTACCTCATGAATTTTAAATTAAAGTTTGATAAATACAAATATCCAATTGCATTATTTAAATCAAATGTAATTTGGATTTCTATGAATTTGATTATTTATAAAATCTTGAATCTTAGAAAAAAACACCAAACTAACATCATGAACATTATTTTCCATTTAAAAAAAAACAAAAAACATTTTATTTATTTAAGTCCGAAGTATGGAACAAAAAATGTACACTGAAAAAAAGTTTTAGTGGTGCAATCCTTTTTTCAAATATATATATATATATTCATTATACATTTTACAGAAGACATACCTAATTGAAATGTCTAAAACCCGTATTCTGAGTCTGTCAACGTTTTTCAACTTGACAATTGTATGCCAGACAATAAGTGTTAATATTACACAGGTCGGGACCACTACCTTATATGGAAAAGCATAAATTAGCATACTTATGTTCTCGCACATGTAATTGTTTATTTACATGTGACGCAATTTATTTTTACCTAGGTTTTTGACCAATCCACTTAATGAGTCACAATGCATGATGGACTACTATGTGTTTACAATCAACCAAGAATACGTGTTATTTACTGAAATACAACACATTTTTTCGTGCAATGCGGGATTCACAATTTCGCTTAGTTTTTCATTTTGTGTATCCTCATTTATAGTTCGTGATATAAAGTATTACTTCCATTATCAGATTAACGAAGAGTTGTTTCTATGCGAAGAAAAAAGGGTTTGAATTACCCGATATATAGCCATTAGCATGTTTGATGATGGCACAGAGATTTCAAGTATTTGTCCACCAGAAGCAACGAAACAACAGCGAAAAAACACAATTACCCATGAGACAAACTTACTGGTGTAAAGTAAGCCGTCGATAAAATGCAGCCGGTGCTGATATTCAAGAGTACAGCAATGTTTGTATAGATAATTAAAGGCAAATGTGGAATCCTTGAATTTTGTGTTCGTAAAAAAGGCGAATAAATATTTACATACATGGCAGTGTTAACAAAATCTATAAGTATTTTTGTTGGTCACATTTCAGTATATGGGACTTCTAAACTGTTCCCTTTCTTTAAGGTAGTGAAGTCAGCAACTGTAGTTTCAGTTTATTCTTTTTTTAACGGGCTCGGACATTTGCCAAACTGAATAAAATCATTACAGCTGATTTCTTAAGCCTGCAAAGTAAAACTTTGGTTGGCTTGCTTGCTTTGTTTATATAGTTGTTTATACAAGCTTTGAAAATAAGTTTGACATCTTTAAACAATATATATAAATAGGCATAGTTTAACTTGTATATTTTATATTTTGTACAATATACAAACAAAGCAAGCAAGCTAACCAAAGTTTTGCTCCACATGCATTAGGAAATAAGCTGTAATGATTTTATTCATATGTATGTGCGACAAGGTGGAAAATTTGATATGTTTTGTGAAAATTGCAGCGTTGGATCTATAATAAAAAAGAAGATGTGGTATGATTGCCAATGAGACAGCTGTCCACAAGAGACCAAAATGACACAGAAATTAACATTTATAGATCACCGTACGGCCATCAACAATGAGCAAAGCCCATACCGCATAGTCAGCTATAAAAGTCCCTGATATGACAATGTAAAACAATTCAAACGAGAAAACTAACGGCCTTAATTATATAAAAAAAAATGAACGAAAAACAAATATGTAACACATAAACAAACGACAACCACTGAAAAACAGGCTCCTATACAATATATTTTTTTTTTATGGGATAGATTTCTTGTCCTTTTATATATTTAATTGGGCCTTTTTTTTTTTTTTTTTTGTTTGGATTGTTTTTCACAAGTATTTTTTGGGTCATTAATTATAGCTTACTTTTCAGCATTGGACCTATGACTGCTTACTTTACTAAATTATGTCTTTGTTGGAAAGATGTCTCATTTGGCACTCATACCTCATCTTCTTATTTCTATATACAAAGCACGTTTTAGAAAAAAAAAAATAATAGGTATAATATGGCACCCACTATGATCCAGAGACTTTTAATATTAGAGATATTTTACATATGTCAACAGGACAGCAGCCGAACGATAAAAAAACCTCTGAGGTATATTTTGTGATAAAATTAGCAACAAACGGATATTATCGATGGATGAAACTATAAAAAATGTATTGAGCTATATACCGTACCCGCTCAGTGGCGGATCCAGGGGGCAGGGGTTCCGGGGGATGGACTCCCTTTTTTTGGACGATCAGTGCATTTGGATGGGGACATTTAGTTGGAACCCCCTCCCCCCTCCCCTTTTGTCCAGGGTTAGGACCCCCTTTTAAAATGGCTGGACCCGCCCCTGCCGCTTTCATAACACCTCTTTTTAGAATACTGAATATTATGATGTTCTTACTATTAGTTCAGGTCCTGATAAAAAATAAATACACATTCAGTACAGAAAGAAGTGTTTCAATGAAAGTTTCATGTTTTTCTAGGCAGAAATGATTTTGCAATGACATTATACAGGTTTAAAAGAGCTCAAATGATTTTCTTACTGGACAGTGGTCACTTCATTGGATATTTCACTGTGTCGTGTCTTGAAATTAATGCAGGTTCAATTCATAACAATGCACAAAACCGGTTCAACTACTTTTGCAAGGCGAAAAAGAAAGACGAATCGTGAAGCCAATAAACAATATTTTTTTAATCTGAGCATGCAAATTGAAGATTACGTTATACATTTTACATTAAATATATTTGCAGAATAAAAACGTTGGTAATGAGAGTCCCAGACAATATATTAATTGACTGTTTTCCCACTAATTCCACATGTTTTAAGTAGTAGTTTACTCGTAGTAGCCCACAATGCATTGTAGTTCATTGAGTCGATTGGTCAGTTTTTCAAGGCCATATTGGCCTTGTGTTTTGGTAATTACTATGCAAATATATTCTGACGTCAGAAAATCTAGAGTTCTCGACCTGTTACAGACAATACTACTGCCAATATTGGGAAGATGACCATTAGAGCTGGAAGGACGATCTCATCCATGCCTTAGCTATTAAAAAAAGAAACATGCATAATATCAGTCATGCATTTATTTTGTATTTTTTATAGTATTCTAATGAGTTCACACAAGACACAAACAAAACATGAAAAAGGGGGAGTACATGCTTGCATATTTTATTACATTAATCATGTTAATTTTTATCTTTGAATACCAAATTTCATGGGTACAGGAACACCATGTATTTTAATGATCAACAAATTACACACTTTCTAAAGGAATGAGTGCAGACTTTTCCCCAAAAAATCAAATATTCATGAATATGCAAGTTTTCTTAAACCACAAAAAATTGATACCCATGAAAAAAAAAGTAATCTTCAATAATCATTTTATCTGAATATACACAACATGTACAATGTATAAACTTTTCAATCCACCAAAAGTAATACACCTGTTTCACAAACCATGCCTCTTTTTGGGAGACATAATATGAATTCATAGATATTTTGTTTCGTTTACAATACTGGTTCCCAGTTATCATGGTTATGATATTTAGGTTTTATCTCATTGAGAAATAATTTGGGAATGTAACCAGTATGTATACACATTGTCATAGGGAATTTTTAATTCTGATGGTCACCAAAAGTGAAAGGAGGGGTAGTACAGAATTAAAGTAAAGTTTAAACTCCCAGAAGTTGGGCCATTTTAATACTGAAAATATGCAGAACAGCACTGTTTTAACCTTTAAATAAAATAGTACTGCATAGTTTTTGATGTAAAGGAAGTTCCTACGGGGAATTTCAAGGGTTATACCTCTAATTATAGGAAACTTAACAACAATGCTTTTTACCACATGAAGTACAGAATACAGATCAAGTTGAATATGGGTTGCATGATGACTGTTACTGTTTTATGGCATAAAGTTATGCCACTTTATAACAATCTATGCAATCAGGGGTATTAAATGTATCCCATTCTCCATTTATCATGTTTACTAAGTATTATCTTTCACAAGCATATTCATGCAGACAAGAGACAATTAATATCAATCTACACACAACATAACAGGAGTAATAAGTCGTGCATCGAATGCATTCAAATATTATGATGATGTACCTCATCAGCATCTTCAGCAAGACCACTTCTTATGACATCTCTTAGCTCAGCTAAAAAGGACAAATACTCAGTCTTTTTCCCAGCTTTAACTTTCTTGAAGCATACTTCAAAGTAATCATGTATTTCTCCTTCTGGTAACATTTCCATACAATAACTTATCTCTTTTGCAATTTGGGCTTTCGTTTGATTGTTAATGTCTTCAAATTTGTCTCTCTCTTGAGGGGTAACTGGAATTGGGTAGCTCATATTAGGAATATCTATGTCGTCATTTAAGTACTGTGTCTTCAAAAGGTACACTCTTTTTGCTGATGCTCTTTCTATTAAATTAACTAAGTCAAAATCCAAAATATGTCCATCTATAGAAAAATGTTCATCTTTATGTTCCCAAAGGTAGTTTTTCTCCCTAAGAATCAATCTAAATGCATCTATTGCTGGATCTATGTCAAGACCCCTTAAAGATGCATCTGCTGGCAAAATACCTAACAGTGAATATAGGTTGACTTTTAAAGTCTGTAGTACAGTATTATTTCGGCAAATTTTTTGACAAACAGCATCTGTTGGCACTCCTTTACTAATCCATTGCTTAAGTTGTTTGTTTTTCTCCTCTAACACAAAGTCTAAATCTTCACCAGTGGAGTTGTGACCAGAAGTTGTGATTGATGCAAATCTATCACTTTGCTGTTTAACTTCATCAGGCATTATTAAGTACTGTATGTGATCGTACATTTCAATTTGCTGATACTTTGGGTGGTTTCTGGCATGGAATATCTCTTTTGTCATGTATTTGGCACTGGCCATTAATGCTGCATTGTTTCCTGTAGTTCCAATGCGAAAGTTGATAATCCCCTGAGAAAATCTGCAGACTTGATCCATAATGTATCTTAGGTTTGGTATTTCCATGTAGGACTTATCTACATACTTAAAAAAACCTTTACCAGTGTAGTTTTCTTTTGTCAACAAACAATGCCGTACATATGGCAAAACCAGTTCACGTAAAACAGATAGATGCATTGTAAGCAGAAGTTGCCAGCTCTTGTGGTGGTCTTTACAGTTCTTGGCATACAATTTAGCAGCATCTGATGTAAAGCTCATTTCTTCACACAACTTCTCCATAAATGGTAACCAATTCAATTCGAAGAAGCCTTTTACTAGGTTCATTTCAAAATGGCCACCACCAATGCGTAGATAAAACCAATTGAACTCATGGCAAAAGTTAAATTCTTCAGTATATGAATGTTCCTGTTGAACATGACTTTCGTACAACTGTAAGCTTAAAAATGTTTTTCCACATCTACTGTGGGTCTTGGTCTTCATATATACATACCACTGCTTCTTCTTTTAACTTTTTACAAATTAAATAAGGCACCCCATCACAGCACACATGGGTCCAATGTCTTGAGTTTCCACCATACTGATATATACCAATTTGACGAAGAACTCTTGCAACAGTGTCAAAGGAATTTGGGTTGCAGAAGACTGGATCACTTAATATAAGTTCTTTCTTTCCTTTGTGTCCAGACTGAACATGATCATATCTTTCATTATCTTTCACATCATTAGTTGATGTTATTTTAACCTCACCATCTATACCTATGTCAAATTCTAATTTTGTAAATGATTCTTCTTTTGTCTTTCGTCTTTCATTTCCCTGATTGTCATTCAGCTTTTCCTCTGTTCTTGCTTTCTTTATTCCCTCTTTTTCGTTGCACCCTTGGCAAATTCTTTTTTTCTTTGAGTTCAATGTTCCACAAATGCTACACTTAATAAAACTTTCTGTGATTTCTTTTTCTATGATATTTCTGTCGATATAATCTCGGAGATTTTCTTCTTCTTCTTCTTGTTCCTCAGCCACAACTCTCATTGCAACTTCCAAAAATAAATACAACTGTTCATGAGCATCTATGTAACTTTTGTTTCGGTCTGATTTAGAGTCAATGATTGATTCAACAGTGGACTTCAAGACATCAGGATCAAACTCTGGGAAATTCAAGTAATCTTCTGTATCTTTTCTTATAATGTAAGGGGGTTTTAGTTCCTTCATCTTTTGCAAATTTTCTTTAATTGCTACATATCCCTTATTGGTTATGATTGATATTTTTGCTTTATTTTTTGGTCTTATACCACTTTTATTACCAATAACTTGTTCATTATCGAAAACATTCATAACATCACAACCAGGAAGGACTGGTGCATCAGTACTTTGACACAACAGTTTTGTAGCACCCAGCTGGCTTGGTTTTTCCAACAATATCAACTGCCTGTTTACTCCCAGTTAAAGAGTATATACATAAATTCTGTAAAAAGGCAAAAGGTGACACAAGTTTAGGTTCACATAATTTGTAGCTTTGTTCTACAGTAGTCATTACAATCAAGGTTTGATTATCGTCCATAGTTGATGAATTGCTTGGTAAACCACACATACCAAAGCAAAAATTCTTAACAACTAGGTTTCGATCTTGAAGCCAGTCATTTGATTTGAATTTTGCGACAGTGTCAAGATCTTTATACATCATGGCAAAGGACTGAGCATCTTCCTTAATTGATTTCCTTTGTTGAAGGCCTATAACATATGCAAACAAACTTATATCTGATGTGTCAAGCTCCAACATGAATTCTTTAACGATCATTAATTTTTCATCCTCCTTTCTATTTTTAAATAAGGTACAAAACTGTTTTTTGACATAGGAAAAACAAGGTTTGCAATTTATCTGAACTTCTGAATGTTTACATTCTGTAGAATTATCCTTAAGTGCCTTCGAGGGTATCTCATCATCATCTTGTTCATTTTTCCACTCCTTGATAATCTTCTCAGGCTTCAGAATTTTTCTTTTTTTTGGACGTCCTCGTTTAGCTTCACCCTCAGAATCATTACTTAAGAGACATATTTTACATTTGTCTGTGTGTTTGTCAAAAGAGAAAGGTATTAAGTCCGTTGTAAATTTTTTCCCCTCTTTACCTTTGGCCTGTCACACTCTATATAAAACACTGGAGCATCGTTTGCAAATATATACTGGATGTATGTGGTCCAAATCAAAATTCAGGTCCATCCCATACATGTCGCCTAATTCTTCATTAAAATGATGTTTGTCATATTTATATCTAAGATCTATTTCATGTCCACACAAGCGACAGAGCTTTTGTAATAATTCAGCATGCCTTTGCAACTCAGATGTATTCATTTTGGTCCTATTAATGAATGAAGTGTCCTTTAGTAATCAATAAAAAAAGTTGTTGAATAAGAGGTCTAAAATTAACACAAATTAAATGGGAAGTGTGTCCATGGAACAGATGATGCCCTATTGGCATATAATGTAACAAAGGGACATAACTCAAGAACTGTCAAATTGATGCTACCATATTTGTCTGAGTTTAGCGGTAATAAGCATTGTCTATCCATTTGGTTGAGACAAACTTAAGTTAGAGAACTGAAACCAACTTTGGGACGTATAAAAACACCTGGACGAGGTTAAAACTTTATGCCCCTACGCTACAGCTGGGGGATAAAAATTAAGGAACAATAAAAACTCATAAACTGAAAATGCTATGACAAAAAACAAACACAAACATTTTATATACAGAAAATGAACAATTGGAGAAACTAAAGATTCAAAGAATGATAAATAAGATTTTGCAGGTCAAAATTATAATTTGTAGTGGCAATTATGAAATATAATCATTCAGTTTTGATCACTGGAATAAATAAAACTAAAACACTCCACAGGGCGTCTTTCATTGCATACAATTTGAAATAATGTTTATCACTACTACAAATGATTTTTAATCACAGCACAGAGTGATTTCATTCAATAAAATGTAAATCACTTGTATAAATGATTTTAAATCACTTCACAGAGTGAATTAAAATGTGTGTTTATCTCAGATACCAGCAGGGCATATTTGATTCTCCAACTCGGGTTGACTTCAGTTAAAAAATCAGTACTAATGTGCATGTGCCATCTGTTCCAAATCGAAGTCAAAACTCTTCCATTGAGTTGACTATTATAAGGGAGGTGAAAAAATTGTTTCTCCTGTCAGAGCAATAAAATAAAAATAAATTGATTCCCTGACCTTCTACTTGTGGTATTAAACATTGTGGTATATATTCAGAGCAATCGATTGAAATACTTGTACACAATAATTAATTCTGAAAGTAGAAAAATGCTTTTTAAGGGCCCGTAATTCCTAAAACGTTGGAACCATCATCACCAAAATCAATCCCAACCTTCCCTTTGAGGTATTGCACCATCTTTTTAAATTTCATTGAGATCAATTCACTTAGGTATTTGACCAAATAGTTTCAAAGGACAAGTTTTTGAAATATATTTAATGACGACAGAAGTGGTGACATACATGTAAGCACACATGGGGCACTTCAGGCCTCAGTCAGCTTAAAAGGGGGCACTACTCGGGTGACTTAATTTTCTGTTCAGAGTGATTTTAATAGAACGCTGGTAGAAGTGACATTATTAATTAACCGAACACTGGTAGAAGTAATTTCTTATTAGAAACCCTAGGCTTCCAGTACCTAATTTTTAATCTTTATTTAAATACCAGGACTAATCAGTGAAAATGAGGTCAATGTCAAAAGAAATCATGCCAGTACAGCTAACATTTCATACATACAACAAATACAGTTGACTTTGAAAAACATTCAAACACACAAAAACTCAATACTGAGTAACGAACCGTTAAAATGAGGTCAAGGTCAAATTTAACATGCACGAATGACATATATATCATAAAATATTTCCATACACCAAATATAGTTGACCTATTACATGTAGTATCAGAAAAAAAGACCCAAACCCAAAAACTTATTTTTGACCACTGAACCATGAAAATGAGTTCAAGGTCAGATGACCCCCAGCCCGCTAGACTTGAACACCTTACAATCATTCCATACAGCAAATATAGTAGACCTATTGCATACAGTATTAGAACAAGAATGTGTCCACAGTACACGGATGCCCCACTCGCACTATCATTTTCTATGTTAACTGGACCGTGAAATTGGAATAAATTGTCTAATTTGGCATTAAAATTAGAATGATCTTATCAAAGGGAACATGTATACTAAGTTTCAAGTTGATTGGACTTCAACTTCATGAAAAACTACCTTGACCAAAAACTTTAACCTGAAGTGTAACAGACGGACGGATGAACGAACGGACGGACAGACTAGAAAACATAAAGGTGGGGCATAACAAAACTCATTTAATATAATCTGCTTAAACAAGACTCATGTGTAAACTGATACAAGTGTTCGGTAAACAGGAAGTAACTTTAGTTAGTGAGTGATGATTCTGAAATCACATCATAGGGTATACATGTAGCTGATTTATTTAAACCCTAAAATTAAAAACCAAAATTCATAAATCCTTATCAAAATGTTCCTGGGATGGATGGAAAGACAGAGGTAAATCAATTTACTTTTTGTAAGGGGGGTCGGCTGACTGACCTAAGAGGGACCCGCTCCAGTGGTTCCCTAGATAATCAACCAAATTTTATATTATCATAAAAATATTCAACCCCCTCCACCTTTGGATTTACCTATGCAAACTGTTTATAGTAGAGAAAACCTACAAGACTATAGTCCAGGATAAATAATAATGTAAATTACTTGTAAAAGCAAAAGTGATTTCAAATCACTTGTATAAGTGATTTTAAATCACTGCACAGAGTGATTTACATTAAATAATATTAATCACTTGTCGAATGATTTCAAATCACTAAAGTGATTTTCATTATGGTCAGATCATGTTTTCTTACCCATATATGAAATTGTGCTATGCAATGAAAAAATCGTAACGTCAAAATATATTTCTTGTCAGGTTGGGAACAATCCCTAAATGAGGGATATATTTCAAGTGATAACAAATATATATTTAACACTTTTAAGTGCAAATGAGCAATTATTTATATTATTCGAAGAAACTTTTCCCAAAGAACTGTAAATATATCTTGAATTAAGTGATCAAAACATGTCCAAGAATTTTGAAATATTTCTAGACTTGTATCTTCTTTATTACCAAAGCTTATTAGATATTAGCAGACCCCTCTTTCAGAAATATTGTTCCTTTAACTAAGGAATATATATATTTTTTTTAACTGAAAATAAAAGGTGAAAATTACTATTAGTTTTTCTGTTTTACAACAGTAAAATGACCCCTTGTCTGTGGGACAGTCACTCATTTTTTTTTGAGGGTGGGGGAGGGGGGGGTCGTTGTTTCCAACCTGTTCTAATAATTAAGAAAACTGACAAGACTACGGACCAGGATAAATAGTAATGTAAATCACTTGTAAAAGTGATTTTAAATCACTGCACAGAGTGATTTATATTAAATAATATTAATCACTTGTACAAATGATTTCAAATCACTGATTTACCATATGCTTTCTTATCTCATATATATGAATTTGTACTATGCATGCTTTTTTCAATGAAAATTGTGACGTCAAACTACATACATTTCTAATCAGGTTGGGAACAACCCCTAACATGCTTAAATGAGGGATATATTTCAAGTGATAACAAATATTTTTTATAATAAAAACCACTTTTTAGTGCAAATGAGCAAATATTTGTACAGTGTTGTATAAAATGTATGTATATATATATATATATATATGAAGAAACTTTTCTCAAAGAACAGTATATCTACTTGCATTACATGGTCAAAACATGTCCAAGAATTTTGTAATATTTCTTGACTTTTA
The DNA here is from genome assembly GCF_965363235.1 of Mytilus galloprovincialis. Taxonomy (NCBI): domain Eukaryota; kingdom Metazoa; phylum Mollusca; class Bivalvia; order Mytilida; family Mytilidae; genus Mytilus; species Mytilus galloprovincialis. Next base: position 57,923,144 of record NC_134841.1, read on the forward strand.
CTTTCTTTATAACATGTATTTAACACTAAAAAGAAGTTGACCTCTCTTTCAGAAAAGTTGTTTAAAATTATGATATGTTTTTTTTACTTAGAATAAAAATGAAAAAATTATTATTAGAAAAATGACCCTATGTCTGTGGAACAGTCCCTCATTTGTGGGAGGGGGGGGGGGGGGGTGTTACCAACCTGTTCAAAAATTGTTCTACTAATTAAGAAAACCAACAAGAGAATGGTCCAGGATAACAATAATGTAAATCACTTATGAAAGTGATTTCAAATCACTGCTCAGAGTGATTTACATTAAATTATTATATTAATGACTTGTATAACTGATTTCAAATCACTGATTTTCATTATAGTCAGATCATATGATTTCTAACCTCATATAAATTTTTACTTTGCATGCTTTTCAATGAAAATTGTGACGTCAAAATGTGTACATTTGTAATCAGGTTGGGCAAAATACATACATTTTTAATCAGGTTGGGAACACAGGGACTAAAGGAGTAGGGGCATTAAGGCCTGGTTTTGGCCCAAGAAAATAAAATGCTTGATAACTTTTTCAAATTGGCACATAATGTTTAGAAATGCATAGGGTCAAGAAATATAAATGAAAAACATTAACATTGTTATTTGATGACGTCACATTTACGTCATAATATGTACTGCTTTCACAAAAACGATCGAAAATACAGAATTTCTGCAGTTTTCTATCTTTATTTCTGTTGTGGAAACATCGTACGCAGCCAAGAAACAACAAAATAATTTAACAGAAGCTTTATTATAACTATTGACAAAATCTCACCAAATATAAAGTTGTTTCTTGTGTGCGCACATACTTTTTCAATCTAAAATATACTTAAAAATTTGATGAAAAACAAGGAAAATCACGAAATTTTACAAAATATGCAAATTAAGTCATGATTTTTTGCCATGGTAACTTGTTCAATGTCCAAAATTGTTTGGTTTTTCTGAATACTTTTAACCTTAGATACTTTTCAGTAATTTGAAAATATGTATGAAAACTTGTAAATTTGCAGTTATTTTTGGGCCAAATAAGGGCCTTATCGCCCCTACTCCTTTGGGAATTTCAAGCTAGGAGCCCAGACCAGATATTTCATAATTAGTTTCTATATGTTCAACTGAAATTTAACTGAAAGTTTAGGGGCCCAGATCAAAATCTAGGAGCCATGGGCGACTGGGCCCCCTTTAAGTTTTGTCCCTGCCAACAACCCCTTAATGAGGGATATATTTTCAAGTGATAACAAATATTTTTTTTATAATAAAAACCCTTTTTGGTGCAAATGCGCAAATATTTATATAAAATGAAGAAACTTTTGTCAAAGAACTGTATATCTATCTTGTATTACCTGGTCAAAACCTGTTCAAGAATTTTGTAATATTTTTCGACTTTTACCTTCTTTGTAATGTGTATTTAATACTTAAAATAAGTTGACCCCTATTATAGAAAAGTTGTGTGAAATTATGACAGGCTTTTTTTTTTAACTTAAAATAAAAAAAATATTATTAGTTTTTCTGTATTACAACAATAAAATGACCCCTTGTCTGTTGGACAGTCCCTCATTGGAAATGTGGAATGTGTCAAAGAGACAACCCCGACCATAGAAAAAATACAGCAGAAGGTCACCAATAGGTCTTCAATGTAGCGAGAAATTCCTGCACCCGCAGGTGTCCTTCAGCTGGACCCTTAACAAATATATACTAGTTCAGTGATAATGAACGCCATACTAAACTTCAAATTGTACACAAGAAACTAAAATTAAGATAATACAAGACTAACAAAGGCCAGAGGCTCCTAACTTGAGACAGAGGCAAAAATGCGGATGGGTTAAACATGTTTATGTGATCTCAACCTTCCCCTATACCTCTAGCCAATGTAGAAAAGTAAACGCATGCATGCTTTTTCAATGAAAATTGTGAAGTCAAAATATGTACATTTGTAATCAGGTTGGGAACAACACCTAAATGAGGGATACAATGTACATGTATATATATTTCAAGTGATAACAAATATTTTCTTATAATAAAAACCAATTTTTAGTGCAAATGAGCAAATTTTTGAGTTATATGTCAATGAAGAAACTTTTCTCAAAGAACTGTCTATCTATCTTGTATTAAAATTGAGAATGGAAATGGGGAATGTGTCAAAGAAACAACAACTCGACCACAGAAAAAACAGCAGCAGAAGGTCACCAACAGGTCTGCAATGTAGCGAGAAATTCCCACACCCAGAGGTGTCCTTCAGCTGGCCCCTTAACAAATATACACTATATAAAAAAGAAGATGTGGTATGATTGCCAATGAGACAACTATCCACAAAAGACCAAAATGACACAAACATTAACAACTATAGGTCACCGTACAGCCTTCAACAATGAGCAATAACTAGTTCAGGGATAATGAACGCCATACTAAATAAGTGTTGTCAGGTCATTATTACATGGTCAAAACATGTCCAAACATTTTGTTATATTTCTGGACTTGTATCCTCTTTATTAATAAAAATAGTGAGATATAAGTGGACCCCTCTTTTAGAAAAATTGTTTCAAATTATATATATATATTTTATTAATACATTCTTCACAGAAAAAAAACCGTTTAGACCAGAATAAATAATGATGTAAATCACTTGTACAAATGATTTTTAATCACTGCACAGAGTGATTAAAATTAAATAATATAAATCACTTGTACAAATGATTCTTAATCACTGCACAGAGTGATTAATTTTTTTGCTATGATGGTACAAATGATCTTACTGCCAATGTTTAATAATTTAATATAACATGCATAAATCTGAAGATTAGATTGTTATATCAATAAAAACCACAAATACAAAATGTATGAAATATGCATAATAATTGATAGACTATATAAAAAAGAAGATGTGGTATGATTGCCAATGAGACAACTATCCACAAAAGACCAAAATGACACAAACATTAACAACTATAGGTCACCGTACAGCCTTCAACAATGAGCAATAACTAGTTCAGCGATAATGAACGCCATACTAATTAAGTGTTGTCAGGTCATTATTACATGGTCAAAACATGTCCAAGAATTTTGTTATATTTCTGGACTTGTATCCTCTTTATTAATAAAAATAGTGAGATATAAGTGGACCCCTCTTTTAGAAAAATTGTTTCAAATTATATATATATATACTATTAATACATTATTCACAGAAAGAAAACCGTTTAGACCAGAATAAATAATGATGTAAATCACTTGTACAAATGATTCTTAATCACTGCACAGAGTGATTAATTTTTTTGCTATGATGGTACAAATGATCTTACTGTCAATGTTTAATAATTTAATATAACATGCATAAATCTGGAGGTTAGATTGTTATATCAATAAAAACCACAAATACAAAATATATGAAATATGCATAATAGTTGATAGAGCATTTAATGCTTACCTAATGCAGTAACTGTAAGGTATAATCATGTAGTCTAAATTTGCAACCGTTATTTGTTTATTTTCCTGAAACACATAGTATATGATATGCACACTTTATACAACTGCATGTAATAAACTATTTTAAAAAATACACTTGGAAATAGATGTGTAAATTATTTGTTTACAATCTATGGTAAAAAAATCATCTTGCATTTTACATGTACATGTATTAGTTGTTAGGAAGTTTAGTCATAAAGATCTGCTTATTTAAGTCTGTATTTATCAAATAAATATTCAATATTTCCGTTTGCAGTGTGAAATTATTATAAAAAAGAAAACACTTAATGATTATATATATATTGATAATAATTTATAATATTGTGCCAAAAATTCTGAAAAACATCATTAACATGCATGGGGAAATTGTTTGAAAGTTTTAAGTCATCCGGAGTTAACCCCCTTAAAGTTAATTACATTCCTAAAAATCACTTGCAGGAATGATCTTTTATATCTGAATAAAAAATATCACGCATTGACGTGATTCCCAATCTTCAGAAGGGCCAACTTTCAAACCACGCGAGTACTTACATTTCAATCGAGAGTACGTATATTTTTCAACGTCAAAATGTAGTTTAAATGTTGAAGTTTATCGGAAAAATAATCCCAGTATCAGCAAAAATCTGGTAAAATCCCCAGACTATTTATATTTCGAAGCTATTTTTAGTCATTTTCGATCAATATTTGTAAACGTCTTACCTCGTCAATGTTTACACTCTTTTCCCTCTGAATCTTCTGAAAACCATGTGGTTGCCGCGTAATCTCGCGAAATTACAACGAGCTACGAATTGCGGGAAATTCAAATTTCAATTTTCTTTACCGATCGCTATGTTTCTATGCAAAACCAAAAAATCATGTAAAGGAGTGATTTAAAAAATCACTTGTACAAGTAACTCCCCTGACTGATGATACTGTAGATTCATTATTATTCCTAGGTAGTGGAATACTAATTTTCAGAGATTTCCTGGATATAGGTGAACAATAATTTAAATGTTCAATGAAATAAAATTTCAATAGGCTTATAAGCAAACTTCTGCAAAATCTCTAAATCAGAAAACCAAGAAAATAGTTTTTCTTCAATCCACAAAAATTGGAAAGAAAATGTTGAGGTTATGAATGTTTCATGATAGTTTGTAATGACATGCTTTACAAGCATTTTCCCCCCTAATTTCTATTGGCTTTTAAAATAAACTGGTAGATGGATTTTAATAAACTGGTAGATGAAGAGTAAAGATACTCACCAAGGAACCAGTCAACTTCCTTGCCTCACTATTTGTAGTTTCACACAAGTCAAAACATAAAATGTTATTTGCATACAAGTGAAGAATGTTATTCATCAACTACAAAATAAATATTAATCCGTACATGTTTTATAGCAAAAGTATTTGATTGAGATTTAAAAAAAAAAAGAGAAGAAAAATGATTGTTAAAAGTATCTAGTCAACCTATTTTAGGACAACAATTTGCTATCAATAAATATTATAATTGAAAATAAATAACTAGCGAAGTTCATATCATTTAAGATAAAAAAAAATCTTCATCAAATACCAAACATTTATCTTTTAATATATCTTCTTTTGTGTTTTAAGACACCATTTATGTTTTGTGCAGGGAAAGGTTTTTTTTATGAACCAACAAATATTCCTACTCAGTCATTTTTTTGTTGTTGTTATACAGAAATAAGACCTTCTTCTTTTTTCTAACTCATTGCTGTATTTATTTACCCCTCTCCCCAACATTTTACATTTTGTACTATTGAACCTAACCTTTTATTCACTTTCCTTCTGGAATAATTATCTTTTTACTAGAAATTTTGAACCAAACCATTTTTAATTTTAAAGAAAATTTGACCATCCCCAAACAAACAAAAAAGATGAATGGTTGGCACCTAAACTATTCATACATATCTATATGAATCACTGTACCTTTATTTTTGTTTCATGTAATTTCCACACACTCTGCACAAATGACTGACATAACGTTTGACTGAATTCCACTAGTCTTTGTAAAATGACAACTATATCCAGAACTGAACCTGATACAGGTAGGACAGCTGTTTTCTTAACCTTTGAACTTGCATTGCTACACGAGGAGATTGACCTTACAGCCAGTTATGCTTTAAGTTTATGGGCAATTGGCTTAATAAGTTTTGGACTGGCAGTTTTTATGTTCCCAACATTTTAACTTTGATCTGAATCTGAATATGGTACAGTTTTAATAGGTTGTGGTTCCTCATGTACGACATTTTTTTATCACAGTTTTGACAGGATCTTGGTAAAGACTAGGTTGGTCATCAGTTTGAGCAATTTCAGACAATGGAGGGAAGCTGAATTCATCTGAATGATCCGAATGATCTGAATCTGTATGATCCATTTCAACGTCATCTTCATTGATGTCATTTTCAACGTCATCTGCTTTCTCTCTCTTTTTATCATTGTGTGTTTTTATCATTTACATCACTTTCATTGTCATTAATCTTAACCTTATCTATTCCATAATCCTTTTCGACACATTCTATTTTTGTAACATCTATTTTGACGGTTGTTTCAAAGTTGTCTATTTTATTGTCATGTTCAATACTCGCTTTTCTACCATCACCTCTTTTGAAATCATTTTCAAAATTGTCTGGGTTATATCTATGATTGAAAGAGCTGGTTGTATTTATTGATTCAGAAGTTTTTGGTTTGAAAGCTGAGGTTTGTACATTTGATTGGGATACGTCACCAGGATGGCTCCACTGAAGTAAAACATATAACACAGGTAACATAGAACACTTATATATGAAGAAAAAGTAATATACGAGTATAAAAGCATGTATTACTATTATCAAAAATTGTAGGTCATACAATTAATGTTAATTTTTTTTTTAAATTGTGTCTTTCTAAAATTAAAGAAAAAGCAAATAAAAAAACAATTTTCTGACAAATTCCAGATGGATTTGGTGTTTCGAGTTTTGTACTCTGGTACTGGCACTGAGAGCATGCTCTACATATACCTTAAGTCTAAAATAGAATTAGCGAATTAGAAATGTGAAATATCATATCATTACACTATATGTATTTAGAAAGGTTGATGCTTGTAAGACAACTGCATGTGTTTATACCGTTATATAGAAGTTTATATCTTGACATCAGTTATTCTCAAAATAACATTTAATTTAATTTCCCATACTTCAATTTTTTTTTCAAAAATCATGATGTAGTATTCGTTTTATTTTATTTTCGGGGTATTAGTAATCCAAACTTAATTAATTTGCCTTGTTTGCTAAGATTTGCATAAAAATATATTAATAATAATGATATTAGAATTCAAATGTACTGGTAACCCATAATCTCTTAGTAAAATGGTGGAAAAGCTATAATAACTTTAAGTATACCTACAATATTACTGTAAACTGGTGTGGAATTAGACGATACTAGTCCACTGAATGCACTGTTGATGGATGGTGTTATTGATTTCAAAGACATTGTTCTATCTCTGGGACTGGATACAGAACTTAATGATACTTGGTATGTTGATCCAATATCATCAAAGCACTGGGTAGTAAACTGAAAAAGAGACCAACTATTGTCACAGAATTGAGGGATAGAAGGAGGTCTCAATTAAAATTCAATAGAAATAAAGCAACTATCAACATTTTCTTTTAAAATTATGCAGTCTTGAATTGCTGTGACACCAGATCAAAATGTCATTCTTAATCAGATACACAGTTTTTAAATATATTCATGTGCGGTTCGCGTATGATTTTTGAAGTATGTAATTTAACAAGCAAGTTGTTTATAGTAAGATTTCAAAATGGTTGTAAACCAGTTTTGGTTGTCAGTATATAATGAAAGTTTGCACAAGATTTAACTATCGAGGTTTGGGCAGTGACCATTGTCGCACGTTTCTTTTGTATTGAAGTTTAATTTCACTATGTCTGATATCGAGCCTGATAACCTACCTGATATGGAAGGTGTAGAGCCAGGGGCGTAGCTGCCGTTAGGCACTTTAGGCACGTGCCTACACATAATTTTTTCACAAATATTTTTTTTTTTTGTTAAAAAAAATAATAAACAACGTTATATGTACATGAATTCCAGTGAAGTTGTCACAACTCTAATTATCGAATGTCATGTGTACACTAGTCTCTTGTCCTTAGTGAATGGAATATTGGATAGAATTGAATGTTTTTTATGTGTGTACCTTATATAGAAACTATAAACTAGAACTTTGGTTCAGATCATTTCAATTCTATCAACAAAAACAAAAACAAAAACATGAACCTCAACTTAGACACATGAATTTTTAATAAGTTGTTACTAGTTTTCAACTAGCTTTCCACTTTGTCTTCATCCGACTTGCCAATATTGGTCGTCCGTTTGGCTGTGCAGGATGTATAAATACGTAGTCACGTCTGGTCAGAATGGGGAAATTTAATATTATGCCTAGTTGTAGAGAGAATGCCACTCTTTGAGGAGTTCGTAGTTGGTCTACTGAAAGGCAAAGTTTCTGCTCTTATCCAATAATCCCTCACTTTCCAATGCATGGCATTTTCAAATTTCAAGACCTTCGTCCTGTACAACACCTGTTACCATGATTACAGGACTAAGCTCCCTGTTGTGTTTATTGTAGATAATCAATTTGTTTTTTGTTTTTTTTTTTTTGTTCTAAACTTGCATAAATATTTTACACTGGATGTTTAAAAATCAATCTAGGCCTAGATTAATATATTGTTTGTTTCCCCAATCCCGACCCTGCTGAGCCAGGTGTGGGTAGGTAGGTTGGGAAATAATTTTATTTTTCCAAAAAGCTTGAACATTGTCGGACGATCCAGCAAGCCTGAAAATCAGAAATGAATAAAAAAATATTTGACTTAGTTTTGACAATAAAATTTTATGAGTAGCACCATTTTTGCAGGGTCGGTCGGGATTGGGGAAACAAACAATATTTTATTTTAGGCCCTATCAAATAGCTTCCAGTAGTTTTGAGTACTCTCAGATCTACGTCTAATGACCACAATTATTCAAATTCCTAAGCAGGTAGCAATTTTACAGTAGAGCGGGATATAAAGAAATACGAATTTCTTGAATTTTGTTACGTTAGAACTTTTGCATTGGCATCGATTATGTGTGTATGTGTTTTGTGTGGCTAGGGTGAAGGTTTAAGAATCAAATGATTGATGGTTGATGTCTTTCTAGCCAAAATGATAGTGTTATTTAATAGTAATATCAGTGTTAAAGTGCACGTGCCTATCTTTTTAATGAAGGATCGTCAATATGTACTATCAATTAAGTTAAACGTATATATCGATCATATTGGAATAGATTTGAAAATACCAAACAGGGTGTACTGCTTAATTAAAGGGATACACTGATCTATGCTTGGCAGTACATATTGTAAATATTTTTTTTAATATTTGATTTTCCAATTGTACTGCTTTATTTAATTCACCATTCAGATGTTATGGTAAATTATTCTTAATTCTTCAATTTTTTCATCATATTTTTGTGCATAAAATTTTGCAGCCAAAACGCTGAAATCCGTTTTCCGAAGGGGGCTTGGCCCCCCCTGAACCCCCTACCAGGGCTCTGCCCTGGACCTGCTGGAGGCCTTCAGCGGCCCCAGACCCCCTGCCGATTTGTGCCTACAGTTGAAAGAATACCTAGCTACGCCCCTGAGAGCTGCCGTGTCAAGCTGACTCTGATGAAATTACAAATGCTGATTTGTTGTCGTTGATGAAAACCTATTTTTCCAGAAAGTTGACGGGAATCTAGAGAAATTTTGCAGATACCACACATGATTTTGCCAAAAGGTACAGAAATCTGAGAGTTCCTTTAAGTTCAAGGGTAACAAAGTTCAGTTTGACTTAAATTCTGATATGTTGGACAATATTGATATTGCTGTAGACTGTATAGAGCACCAGAGATATGAGAAGGCCGTCAAAGTGCTGAAAGAATCGGGGAAATCTTTGAAGAAAAGGAATAAGCTGATTCGTACAGCGAATAAATCTGAAGGTGGTTGGAAAACTGTCGAAGAGTATTTGAATGATAACGTGGCTAGTGACTGAGAGGATGAGAAGCGTATTCGAGCAGCTGATGGCAGAGCATAATGAAATTGAAAACCGTGAAGCAGAATAAGCGTCAAAACATAAAGAAAAGGCCCGTGGAATCTGCTGGTGGTCTGTCAAGTAATGCTCACAATGGTAATAATGGAGGTTTTTCACAGCAACAGCCCTTTTATGGCAAGGGGGCCTCCGCCCCCATCACATCTCGTCAGAACAGACCTAGGGACATCTGTTACAATTGTGGTCTGTATGGACATTGGGCTAAAGACTGCCAAAAAGGGGGAAATTCAGCAGCTTCCAGAGGACCACCCTACTGAGAGATGTCCAGATATTCTTAAGGTACAGAATGTAGACAATTTTGACTCTTTTTATGATTATGAATCCCATACCTGTCAACCTGTGACGATGAAAATGCAGGTTATGACCTGCACTGAAGAATCAAATCTCAGGTCATAATGCGTACGAACTTTTTCGAGCTGAATTTCAGTATTTATTGTACATTTTTCTTATAATTTAAATCAAAGTTACCAAAACATCAATGCATGTTTACTTGGTTAAGTAATTTTAAGTCTGATTAATTATTGTTTCATTGCACTTTTAAAAGATTTTTATAAATTTGTGTCACAGTCTTATGTTCTTTACTCATCGTGGTGATGTAATTCAACCTCACACACCAAATACTAGGATATATTTTCCATAAGTAATTCTATAATGTTTGAAACCAGCTATTCAGCCATAAAACACATCATTAAATTTCAATTGAAATTAGACTTATAATAAAATATAGTAATACAATTAAAAGAAGTATAGTTGAACAAAATAATTTTCAACTTTTTTTTTAAATTGTATAAAGGTATAAAAATAATGAAAAGTTATATTTCAATATGTATTTGAATTTTATTTTTTTAAGATTTAATCTTTTTCACCCCAAAAACGTAAATATAAGGAATAATTTTGAATGGTGACAAAAAAGGGGAAGTAAATCTAGGTGAAATATGTTTGTAAAACAACAGTGCAATTTATTTACGACCTTAAAGCTAAGGTAATTGGTATTAATTAACAGTGTGTTTGACACCAAAGCTGTCAAGTGAAGCCATGCACTTAATGGGCAACTTAATCTAACAGTTTACACAGGTAGATGAACTTCCTGTTCATGGAAGTATTACGAATTTGCCGGTATTTCAAAGGAATATTACTTTTGAAATCAATCTCAAGGCTAAGAAATACGGGTGAAAACGGGTCATTTTCAGAATTCTTGGGTTTTTCAATGACCCGGCGGGTGTCCCGGGTGATCCCTCAGAATTGTGAAAATCTCAGGTCACACCCGCAGAATACGGGTCAGTTGACAGGTATGGAATCCAGTACCTCTTGTATAAATGTTAAAAATAGACTGAAAAATTCTTTGGATTTTTGGAAAAATATTAATGCTTCAAAGTTTTTTTTAGATTTAATTGAGAATGGTTATAAAATACCTTTAATTAATGAACTAGAGAGTGTTTTGCTAAGAAGTAATAAATCTGCTTTAGAACATAAAGATTTTGTAGAAAAGGCAGTTCAAGAATTAATTGATGCTAGCTTGATAAAAGAGGTATCGAACAGACCGCATGTTGTTAACCCGTTAACTGTATCGATTAATTCATCAGGTAAAGGTTGTTTAATTTTAGTCTTGAGACAAGTAAACAAGCAAGTTGTTAATAGTAAGATTAAGTTTGAGGACTGGAAAACTGCCAGTCAGTTTTTGACAAGCGATTGTTTTGGTTTTGCCTATGATTTAAAAGCAGGATATCATCACATAAACATTTTCCCCAACCATCAGAAGTATTTGGGGTTTTCTTGGAAGTTTGGTGAAAGGTAAAATATTTTGTTTTTACAGTTTTGCCGTTTGGCCTCTGTTCAGCGGGGTACGTATTCACTAAAGTTGTAAGACCTTTAATTGCTCACTGCACACAGACGGTATAAAAATTACAGTGTATTTAGATGATGGCTTATGTTTAGCGGAGACTGAAAAGACTTGTTGTGAACAATCTGTGAGGGTCAAAAACGATTTGATATTATCAGGTTTTGTTCCTAACAAGGACAAGTGTATATGGACACCTGTTCAAACTTTAGTTTGGCTTGGTTTCACTTGGAATTTGAAAAGTTCTTTGATGGAGTTGCCGTTAATTAAAATAGAAAATTTTATCAATTTGATTGATGTAATTCTGTCGAAAGCTTTTAAAGTTAAAATTAGATTATTAGCTAAATTATGTGTAAAAATAATTTCCTTCTCACCAGCTATTGGAAATGTTACTCAAATTATGACAAGGTGTACTTGATGCTCGTGCAAAATCTACAGTAGAAAAAATTGCTGGATATTTTCAGAGATTCGTTAAATGGACTGGAAAATACTCTGAAATTAAATGTGTTTTACCCTCTCAAGAATTATATGTAGGTCTATATTTACAAAATTTAATGCAATCAGCTAATCATTATAGCATTATAGAATCCGCTTTTTATGGAATTAAATGGGCACATAATCTTGCTGGGGTAGCTAATCCATGTATTCTGAAATGGTAAGATTGATCATAGAAGCATCAAGAAGAAAATTAAACAGACCTATAGAGAAAAAGAGTCCAGTAACTTCTGATATTATGATCAAATTATTTTCAAAGTACAATTCAGTTGGTTGTTCTCTTAAAGATTTACGCCTATTAACAATGTGTGCACTATCTTATACCGAATTTTTAAGGTATCAAGAACTTTGTAGTATAAAAGCAAAGCACATTTCAGTTTGTAATCAATATATAGACATTTTTATTGAGAAGAGACTGTTACAGGAAAGGCAGACATGTATTGATACAAAAGCTTGACACTCCACAATGTCCATGTATAATATTAGACTGCTATTTAAGGTAGATCATAAGTATATACTTTTTGAGACAGAGTTTTCTTATAATTTGCCAAAATGAAGATTTTACTATGTTTTTTTCAAAAATATAATAAAAAGTATGGGTCACCGTGCTATTTTTCAACCTAATTTTGGTTAGATTGTTCATAAAAAAAGTTCTACGAAATAGAATTTTGAAATAAATTGTAAGAAGATTTTATTACATGTTTTAAGAAAATAAAAAGAAAAAATGGTGTCACCGAACATGTTTTCTTGCTACAAGCATAAATTAAAAAAAATCCCTATTAGTCCAGTATAATTTTTTTCACTAAAAGAGTTATCTCCCCTTAAATGGTTCTTTGAAAGAAATGATTCTTACAACAATAGAAAATGATATTTGTTTAAATATTTTGGATAATACAATAAATCGCCAAGTTTTTCTTGTATAAATAAACAGTCTAACCATTAAATTGCAAATCTGTCTCAAAATTTGAAGATTTGGGCAAATAACTAGACCGATTTTGTATTGTGATTGTACAATCCAAGATGGCAGTATACCATGTATCTACCTTAAGAGAAGCAAATATTGACTTATCTTCTGATATGTATATTTTTAGACCTTTGTCATTCTTGAAAAAATCACAGAATTTTGTTCTTAGGAAGAAAAACTATAGTCTGTCATATAACAGAGCGAGAGAATTAATTAAATGTGCATTATTCGAGATTGATTGTAACTCTAAAGATTTTGGTCTACATAGTTTTAGATCAGGTGGTGCTACAGCTGCCGCTCAAAACAATATTTAAGATAGGTTATTTAAAATGCATGGTTGGTGGAAATCAGATCAAGCTAAAGACGGCTATGTATTAGAAAGTTTACAGAAGCGTTTGTCAGTATCTCAAAATCTTGGTATATGATATGTACTTAATGTCAAGTTTGCTTTCTTTGTGCGTCGAGATGGTCATTGCGCCTAACAATACCTAAATATGTATTTAGTTTTCTATTATGAATTTATCGTATAAAGGTACATATCTGAATGTGCTCAGATATGTATGCTTTACAAAAACCTAGAGAGATTTAGCACATAAATACTTTATGTTCGTTTGAACACAGTAATTTAGAACATAATGCTTATTATGTTGGTTTATGTAGATAAAGTAAAGTTATCTCCCCTTTATTAAGATTCTGATCAGTTGATGGACATGTGTTTGGAATAGCCTTCAGTATATTTCTTTCAGAACCATTACACTCACACCAAACCTAAGTAATAAACAGTTGATAAATCAAACAATTGCAAAATTTAAATTAAAAAATTCATTTTGGTCTCTTTGCGGACAGTTGTCTCATTGGCAATCATACCACATCTTCTTTTTTATACTTGCAAGTGTGGTATTTCACTGTCAAATTGCATCAATTATATTATTATTTGTAAAAAAGCTACTGACTGTAAAAACTCTCTGCTAAGACAAAATGTTTCCATAGAGTTTTATTTATAACATAAATAATGAAAACATGTTTGTGTAATGGTACATTATATGCTTCAAGCTTTGCACTGTTGTTTTCTTTTACTTATTCATTATCAGAGGCAAGTTAGAGGGGGGGCCCTTACCTGGAAAAAATTTGGTTGATTTTATAGGGAATCACTGAAGCATGACTGAAGCTGGCCCCCTTTTTACAAGTTTAAGGCAGTCAGCAGGCCTATACCATGGAAAACCTTAATACAGTTATACATCACTTACTTTATCATTTGCCCATTTCTTGTACAAGAATTTTGATTTTCCATCATCTCCAAGGACAAATTTAATAGTGTGTGGTTGGGAATGGCCACTGATTGGATTGATAAAATCCTGAAATAGAAGAAAACAGTGTTAAATATTATAGTGTTAATAAGCTGTTTCTGCACTGGCCCTGTTTTAGATTCAAGGTTAGCTGTATTGGACCTGAGACTAATGTGCATTACTAAATCACAGATTTCCATTACAAGTCATTAGACCTTACAAAACACTGAACATCATTTAAACTTTCTTTATATGATATTAAGTTAAAAAAAAAAAGTTGCCACTTATTTAAGCGACATTTTGATTCAACCAATGTTCCATTCGTGTTAATTATAATGCATAGCTGTGATTTTCTAATGCATGTCTGTAGCTAATTCTTCATTCATAATGACCAGTTGTCGAAACTTTCCTTTTATAAAACATGGGCATTTCTATACATAATGTAGTTAGTTGGTTAATAATTATCAATAATAGGCTGTTTTACAAGTTAAGTATGTTGGCAGTATTGACTATATATCTCCTATCATTGCTGCCTAAGTTATATGACTAGGACAGACTTCCGATGTGTCCCTTCTTATTTTTCCCTTCCCTAAAAGTTAGAGGTCTGACATCATTCCAGTTATAACTAAGAGTGTGCAATAACATGTATATTAACACCTGCTGAATAATGCCTTTCTCAAAGGGCAATAAGTATCATGGCACTTCTCAGTACGTAAACAAACAAATTATAAGATATAAATAAATAAAAGAAAGGGAATTGTAGCAAGTCCTTTTAAAAAGAACTACATTGACACCAAAAACTTTAACCTGAAACTCCCACTTTCATTTTCTATGTTCAGTGGACCGTGAAATTGGGGTAAAAAGTCTAATTTGGCTTTAAAATTAGAAAGATCATATCATAAGCAACAAGTCTACTAAGTTTCAAGTTGATTGGACTTCAGCTTCATCAAAAACTACCTTGACCAAAAACTTTAATCTGAACGGACGGATGCACAGACGAACGGAGCCACAGACCAGAAAACATAATGCCCCTTTACTATCGTAGGTGGGGCATAAAAATAACTATAAAGGGCAATAACTCCTTAAGGGTAAACTAAAAACTTTGGTCATGTCGACTTATTTGTAGATCTTTCTTTGCTTCACATTATTGCTGTTTACAGTTTATTTCTATCTATAATAATATTCAAGATAATAACCAATCAAAGTGCTGGATAGCACCACTGGAAAGTTTGCAACTGTATATGTGTATTATTTCAAATAGGTTATTGACGTGTATTATTTTAAATATGTATTTAAATCACTGTTCAGTGGCGGATCCAGAACTTTTCCTAAGGGGGGGCCCGCTGACTGATCTAAGGGGGGCCTGCTCCAGTCATGCTTCAATGATTCGCTATATAATCAACCAAATTTTTCCCACGAAAGGGGGGGCCCGGGCCCCCCAGGGCCCCCCTGGATCCGCCTATGCTGTTTTGATTTTTTAAACTAAACCATTGTCTTGCCAGCAATTTCCAAAAATCACTTTTTATGCCCCATTTATGGGCATTATGTTTTCTGGTCTGTGCGTCCCTTCGTCCGTCCGTCCTTCCGTCCATTCGTCTGTCTCATTCAGGTTAAAGTTTTTGGTCAAGGCAGCTTTGGATGAAGTTGAAGTCCAATCAATTTGAAACTTAGTACACACTAAAACACACCCGTGATATCGCGGGTCTGTGACTGAATTAAAGTATATAACTATGCCTACGCCTTATTTTAGTATTGGGATTGCCATCTGATAAAGTCATGCCGATTATAAGATGCACAGTGTTCTCTGCTTTCAAAATCTGTCTGTTTGAACCCGTCGACCTGGAACTTATCAATTATTGGTAATATTAATTGAAAACAAAAGGTCCTGGAATGGGGTATTTTTTAATCAACAGCATTGTCCTATATTTATTAATTTAGTTATAAATAAAGTTGAATTCTTTGATTCGCGGCGCTGTTTTATGTCATGCCCGCTAACAAATTGAAAACTGTACCTATACACCTTATTTTAAGTCCAGATTTTTAGTACTCGTATTGTCATCTTAGAAAGTCTTACTGCTTAAAATACTACAATAGGGAACAATTTGACAAGGATTGAATTTAGTAGTGTCAACCCTGTGACTATGACCCGTGTACATGGCAAAATCCAAAATACACTGTTTGGTGGTGCGCCTGTCAGATGAGAAACGTACCGATAAGTAATAGGTAACAGGTGAATATTAATTATGTGGAAGAGTGCTGTAATTTTTTTAAATCAACACCATTGTCCTATATCGGATATATATAAAATTGAATTCTTTGATTTGTCGTTTTTACCCCATGACGGCTGATAAATTGGACCTCGTCATTTTAGTATTATAGTTGTTCCCTATGATATAATCTTTCTAATTTAAATGCCAAATTAGAGTTTTTACTCCATTTTCACGGTCCACTGAACATAGAAAATGATAGTGCAGATGGGGCATGCGTGTACTGGGGACACATTCTTATATATCTATACTTCTAAATCTAAAGACTGTTTTTATGTTTATGTTTTATATATAAAGGTATATATACTTGATAGGGTATACTGAAAATTTCACCCCTTTACATCTAGAATGGTAAAAGTGACGCCAACAAAATTCAAACTTGACTTGTGTTTTGTGGTTGCGTATAAGTTTCATAAAATTTGGTTCAGGCAAACTAAAGTAAGAGAACAGAAATCAATTTTGGGATGTATGGACGTACGTACAAGTAAGGGACGTACATACTTACAGAAAAAAACAAGGATAAAACTCAATATGGTGGGGGCATAACAATAGTAGTATGACCTCAGAAATAAAAAAGTTTATATACACTACTAGTCTAGATTCATACAATCTTGATCTGAGGTGCTTATAACATGTATAACCCTGTAACACATTTTAGTTGCTGCTGCGTAATTGCCATTGAGGCAATGCCATTTGAGACTTTTGTTTTAAGCCATTTATTTAATCATTGCCTCTGTGGGGACACATTATTAATTATAGGTCAATCTTAAAAAATCATACTGCCCCAGGAATAAAGTGAGGATAAAAAGTTCTGGATCCGCCACTGCATTGTTAAGCACTAAGAAAGTCATTTTGCTAGTACATGGACAAATGTTATTAAATCATTTTAATAATTTCTACAGCACTTGTCTTTAGCTTGATCTCGGTCTTGATACACTGAACTATAATATTCTTAGAAGTAGTTGATGACTCAGTTGCTTTTAAATTATACGGATGCTATGATACTAATTGTCATTAAGACAATGTTTTTTCTGTTGTCAGTATGATCCACTTGAACATGCTGAACGAGTGAAGGTCCTTATATCCACATTGGAATGTGAAACAGCTAGTACTTAACGAATTAAAAGTTTTCAAATGATTTTTGGCATCAAAACTTTCAGATCGATGTCAGTTTGACAAAAACAATGCACTTTTCTATTAATTCTATAAGCCGGTATTTACCTTTAATCGTCCTTGGCGTGAGACATAAGCCATATAATTATCGATTATTTTATATTCTATCACCTGTGTATTGTTAAAATAAATCAAACCATTATCACTTGTCAATTATCCAACAATTTTGTCAAATATCAACTTGTTCTCGCATACAGGACTCTTTCGATGCACTCGGGCTTTTACTTATTCAATAATAAACAGTTGTAAATATCGTACATAGTAAAAAATAGTGCTGGAAAATGTTCATTCATGAAATATTCATGAATGAAACGCTGTCTCGCGTAGATTTCTTTGATTTTCTCTTCAGCCAATGGCCGATCCGCAAAGTAGTGTTTGTGATACTTATTTTCAATATGAAGCTAAATTCATCTGAATTGTCGTTGAACATTCATTCCTTTTTTATTCAAGCTGTAATCTTTTCGAAAGAGTAGCAACTCAAAGTATCCATGAATCAGAAGTCGATCACTAGTACTACATTATCTTGGAGCAGAACATTGGGATAGTCTGTCTCACCGGAAGTTGAGACTGACGCCTGAGGAAAGTAGCAATAGCAAGCTATAGCAAACTTTCCAAAAACTGCAAAATGTCCTTTAAGTTACTAATTCTGGGGCAGCAACCCAACAACAGGTTGTCTGTTTTGTCTGAAAATTTTAGAGCAGATAGAAATTGACCTGATAAACAAACTAACTTGGTCAGATTTGCTCTAAATGCTTTGGTTTCAGAGATACAAGCCAAAATCTACATTTCGCCCCTATGTACTATTTTTAGCCATGGCACCAATCTTGGTTGGTTCGCAGGGTCACGCCACATAATTTTAAAACTAGATACCTGCATGATGATTGTAGCCAAGTTTGGTTTAATTTGGCCCAGTAGTTTCAGAGGAGAAGATTTTTTAAAAGAATACTAAAATTTTAGAAAAAATGGTTAAAAATTGACTATAAAAGGGCAATAACTCTTAATGGGTCAACTGACAATTTTGGTCATGTTGACTTATTTGTAGATCTTACTTTGCTACACATTATTGCTGTTTACAGTTTATCTCTATCTATAATAATATTCAAGATAATAACAAACTAGAGGCTCTCAAGAGCCTGTGTCGCTCACCTTGGTCTATGTGAATATTAAACAATGGACACAGATCATTGCAGATGGATTCATGAAAAAATTGTGTTTTGGTGATGGTGATGTGTTTGTAGATCTTACTTTACTAAACATTCTTGCTGCTTACAATTATCTCTATCTATAACAGTACTTTCTGTGGAAAATGTTATTGAAAATCTTCAAATTTTAAGAAAATTGTTAAAAATTGACTATGAAGGGCAATAACACCTTAGGGGTCAATTGACTATTTTGGTCATACTGACTTATTTTTAGTTCTTACTTTGCTGTACATTATTGCTGTTTACAGTTTATCTCTATCTATAATAATATTCAAGATAATAACAAAAAAACAGCAAAATTTCCTCAAAATTACCAATTCAGGGGCAGCAACCTAACAACCGATTATCTGATTCATCTGAAAATTCCAGGGCAGATAGATCGTGACCTGATCAACAATTTTACTTCCTTTCAGATTTGCTCTTAATGCTTTGGTTTTTGAGTTACAAGCCAAAAACTGCATTTTACCCCCATGTTCTATTTTTAGCCATGGCGACCATCTTGGTTTGTTGGCCGAGTTACCGGACACATTTTTTTAACTACATACCCCAATGATGATTATGGCTAAGTTTGGTTAAATTTGGCCCAGTAGTTTCAGAGAAGATTTTTCAAAAGATTACTAAGATTTACGAAAAATGGTTAAAAATTGACTATAAAGGGCAATAACTCCTAAAGTGGTCAACTGACCATTTTGGTCATGCTGACTTATTCGTAGATCTTACTTTGCTGAACATTATTGCTGTTTACAGTTTATCTCTATCTATAATAATATTCAAGATAATAACCAAAAACAGCAAAATTTCCTTAAAATTACCATTGCAGGGGCAGCAATCCAACAACAGAATGTCCGATTCATCTAAAAATTTCAGGGCAGATAGATCTTGACCTGATGAACAATTTTATTCCATGTCAGATTTGCTCTAAATGCTTTGGTTTTTGAGTAATAAGCCAAAAACTGCATTTTACCCCTATGTTCTATTTCTAGCCATGGCGGCCATCTTGGTTGGTTGGGCGGGTCACTGGACACATTTTTCAAACTAGATACCCCAATGATGATTATGGCCAAGTTTGGTTAAATTTGGCCCAGTAGTTTCAGAGGAGAAGATTTTTCTAAAAGATTACTAAGATTTACGAAAAATGGTTAAAAATTGACTATAAAGGGCAATAACTCCTAAAGTGGTCATGTCGACTTATTTGTAGATCTTACTTTGCTGAACATTATTGCTGTTTACAGTTTATCTCTATCTATAATAATACTCAAGATAATAACCAAAAACAGCAAAATTTCCTTAAAATTACCATTTCAGGGGCAGCAACCCAACAACGAAATGTCTGATTCATCTGAAAATTTCAGGGCAGATAGATCTTGACCTGATGAACAATATTACCCCGTCATATTTGCTCTAAATGCTTTGGTTTTTGAGTTATAAGCCAAAAGCTGCATTTTACCCCTATGTTCTATTTTTAGCCATGGCAGCCATCTTGGTTGGTTGGCCAGGTCACCGGACATATTTTTAAAACTAGATACCCCAATGATGATTGTGGACAAGTTTGGTTTAATTTGGCCCAGCAGTTTCAGAGGAGAAGATTTTTGTAAAAGTTAACAACGACGATGGACGACGACGGAAGCCGGACGCCGGACGCAAAGTGATGGGAAAAGCTCACTTGGCCCTTTGGGCCAGGTGAGCTAAAAAAGGCAAAATTTCCTTAAAATTATTAATTCAAGGGCAGCAACCCAACAATGAATTGTCCAATTTGTCTGAAAATTTCAGGGCAGATAGATCTTCACCTAATAGACAATTTTAACACATGTCAGATTTGCTCTAAATGCTTTGGTTTCAGAGATACAAGCCAAAATCTACATTTCGCCCCTATGTACTATTTTTAGCCATGGTGGCCATCTTGGTTGGTTCGCAGGGTCACGCCACATAATTTTAAAACTATATACCCCAATGATGATTATGGCCAATTTTGGTTAAATTTGGTCCAGTAGTTTCAGAGGAGAAGATTTTTGTAAAAGTTTACAGACGACAGACAACGGACGCCAAGTGATGAGAAAAAAATTAAACCAAATACTGAAACAGTTCACTACTATCAACAAAAAAATCTGGAAAATGACAGATATATCACGTATCATGATAACACTCTTAAAACTGTAAACTTGTGTTGTTTATAATATAAATTCAAGTTCTTCGTGTACATATTGTCAATATTTCCATTTCATTTCTTCAAAAACAAATTTGGTGTAGAAAATTCAGGGGAGGCAGTTGCCTCCCCTGCCTCATAGGTAGTTACGGCCCTGCATCAAGTTAAATCTTATAATAACACGGCCGACACTCAGCTAACCGAGAGATTGGTCGGTTAATCTATATTGAGTATGAGGCTATATCGGCGGTTGGTCTGTTAATCGGGTTGGCTAAAGTCTGTTAAGCAGGTGTTATCGAGAAAATCATTGAAAGTTCAGCATGTTTCATTGTATAACTTTCTAAATATATTTTCATCATAAAAAGTATTCATGTCTAACAAAACAATTCAATGTACTGAATTCAGTGGTGTAATTATTATTTTTCTAACTTCGATGTACGATCTATAAAATGAAAAGGCGGGTTACTCATCAATAAATTTATACACATTTTACACACATAAAATGTACACAAAATGACAAATTGGTTAAATTTACTTGCATTCAATATTTTGAACATCGAAAAAAGAAAGGCATTATGTTTGTTAACCATATTGTTATCATTGTTTGAAAAATCTACACGAAAATCTGTATTTTGGTGACATAAATCAATCTTTATTTAAAACCTGGTCTGTTAATGGGTCGAATGTATAAAACCCGGTCTGTTAATTGGTCTGTTAAGAGTTATGAATGGCAATAAAAGTATAATTGTATTGCTATATGGGGTGTTATCGGATCAAATGAGTAGGCTCAAGACGAGCGGCTAAAATATACGAAAACAGCACATGAGCAATGAAACATATAACATATACGGAAACAACACATGAAATTGAAAATTGATAAAAATGGTTTCAACAAGTGTAATATTAATTTCATCCAAGAATGATCGCATATATCATGTTGATTCTGTTTAATTGTCATGAATGACACAAATTTGTCATCTACATTGGTAACCAGTATATAAATCAGAGATAAACGTCGTAATGTAACTAAACATCAGTAAGTAAAATATATTGGGATGACAAAATATGAAAAATAAAGAAAGAATAATGAGTAAGATAAATAAAATGTAGAAAAAAATGACAAGACAATTTAAAGAATACAGAGATAAACAATACCCCCAATCCGGACCCTCATAGTATACACGAGAATCCGGATGGAAACGCAGAATATAGAATAATATATATAGACAGTACTAGACGCAACGTCAGATATTGCTACATGTACCACTTGGTGTAACAGAAAAATGACGTTAAAATTAGAAAGAGCACTATTTTTGTGCTTTCTTAGTTGTGTAAATGTAAAGTATTACACAACAGTATAAATGCCCTGTGATTCCAACCCAATAGGATTTTATTATTGACATAGGATATAAAATGTAATGTTAGTAATTTTATGGTGTTTGGGGAATATTTTTGCACATATTAAAACCACATCGAATATTAGTTTAATCTAGCGGTGGTCAAAGAGACAATACATGTAATTATGATACTTAAGTTTTCTTACTTTTATTTATATGTTCATATAGGTGGGTATTCTTTGTATTTGTGCATAATTTCGTTTTGTTGAAAGCAGTACATTACAGTAGGCGGAGAAATGAACTTGTGAATGCATGTTTATGCTGTTCATGACTTATTACGCATGTTGCAACATCAAATCATGTTAACGGACAACCTTGTAAGACATTTTTATTGGTCCGTATTTTTCATAGACAACCTGTAATCTTAATACAATTTGGTGTTCCAAATATAAATTTTAAAGTACTTTTTATTGGTACAGTCTTCAAAGCCGAAAAATAATCTACACAAAATTAACTCCCCGGATTTTAGCCTTATCAGTTTTGTGAAGGCATGACAGTTTACTTCGGACATTTTCACAAGACATTGCAAACCTATTGTTTTGAATTGAATAAGTAACTCAATTTATGTTTTAAGTTTGTTACATGGGACAACGCTAAGTTAACGTTTTTCATAACAATCTGTATCTTCCAATACATCATACATTATATATTTTATTCTTCTTCTGTCATAATGTGAAAATTTTAGATACAATCTTTATTTTCATATATTAGTTGACATATTTCAGTATTTCTAAGGAAATTTTCCCGTTAAATGTTTACTTAACACTATTTTTCATGGTAGTAGCAATATCTAACGTTGCGACAGACTTAGAGAGTGATACATTGCTAAAAACGAGAGAAAAATAATACTTGTTTAAGAATATACACATGAAACACCGATGGCTGTTGAAACAGTAACGGATTGCGATGTACTTATATTGGTGACAAATTCTAGAAGTTTACATGCGGACAACTATGGTGGCAGGTTAATGCTATTTTGCGTTTTAGCGCTTTAGCGTTTTCGCCTTACATATTCTATATAGAATATGAAAGGCGAAATCGCGAAAACGCGAAATGGACTTCACCGGCCACCATAGACACCTGTTGTTCTCCTCTGCACTTATGTAGAAAGGAACTAAAAGGAATAAAATGAATTGAAACTTAAAATAACCAAATGTAGCTGCATTCACTCATTTCCGTTTACCTCTTTAGAGTGATTTGTAAACAACATATGATTAAATAATAGAAGAAAAGAACCAATTGGATGATGCTGACGAATTAGGGTTTAACGTCCAGTGACAAATATCATTTTCATATGTGAACGAGAACACGTTATATGTACCCTGTGTTGTATTAGAAAGACACTTTTAGTCGGAATTGAGATCGTGCTACTTCGAACAGACACAAAAATTAAGGCTGATTGAAAACGTCAATAAAAAAAATCATGCATATTCCAGAGGCAAATCCATATCACTCTATATTGAAGTGACACACCCTTCAATAAAATGCAAATACAGTCAAAATAAAAATGCTCCTTCTATCATACTGTGGCACCGTATTGTCATTTTTGTTTACTCAGGAACATCTCATTCTTAAATTTTTCAAGGGGAAAATATAAAGGTAGCAAAACTATTGTCGTGGCTAAATAACTCTTAACTGACACAATTTCAATTGTCCAACCCATTAACAGACTTTATTCCCATAATTTGCACTAAAACGTGGTATTATTCATGTTATTTTACAATTATGAAATATTTACTAATGTCAATTTATTTTTTAGAACCACAGTACTATTTTTTGTCCTTTAAATGATATCTAAATTTGTTTGTTTCGCCTTTTATTAAAAAAATTGCTATGTGTATAATATAAGCATAAATACTACATACTTGCGCGACGCCTTTTAGTTTTACTTAAAAATGCGCAGACTAAGAAATGTTTTTACAAGTGCAAAATGTTCGATGATAGATATCATTTTGTCAGACACTTTTCTTTTTTTGATTTGGTTCTTATAACATGCCAAAAATCTGTATATTTAATAGAGTTTAACATTAAATTAAGCGTTTTACTCTTAACAGACGTATAACCTACCCGATTATTAGACCAACCGCCAATATAGCCGCATACTCAATATAGATTAACCGACCAATCTCTCGGTTAGCCGAGTGTCGGCCGTGAATAACCAACTACATTTTCTATAGTTCTTACCTTATCATTCAGAGCAGAGTTTTCTGATTGAAGTTCAGCATTTTTTGTGGCATTAGTTTCTCCATTAATTCTAATTTCTCAGATTCTCTCCTTTAACACCCTTCCATTTCTATGCTTAAATCTTTATTGCTAATTTTAAGTTTTGCATCCAATGAAGCTATTGTATTTTGTGCTCTGAATAAAAAGAGAAATTTTGTTTAATATTATCTACAAAAGATTTTCTCGTTTCCAAAATAAAGATTATTATTTATTGCCTAAAAAATATTGTCTTGTTTATAAACAAAACCTGGAAAACCTTTAAATTTTCTCAGTATATAAATTAAGTTTTGTGGAAAATTGTATGACTGGCATTGTACCTTAGAGATACCTTTTAAATATTTTTCCTGGTTATTTTTTATGATGTGATAATAAGTGCAGATCTACATTTAAAATGAGTGCATCAAAAGAAGCACCTGGTAGAAACTTAACTGATCTTTTCCCTACTTTTACACAAAATAACCATATTTTGGTGTCATTTTGGTCTCTTTAGGACAGTTGTCTCATTGGCAATCATACCACATCTTCTTTTTTATATATTATATATACCTTTTGAAATCTGATTCATGTGTTCAGTTTTATCTTGAACTGTTTTATTTTCAATTTTCTGTTTCTGTAACATATGTTTATAAATTTATTCAAAGTTTCTTCATCTGTTTTGTGTTCCTCTTTCAAGCAAATGATTTTATTTTGGTATGTATGAAGTTCTGAAAGTGTCTCACGATGTTTCATTCTTAACTGTTCAAGTTCCTTCATGGCTGTCGTATATGGAAGCAAGTCATTTTGAACCCTGTCATTTCGTACACGAATCTGCCATTTTGTACCAAACATTTACCATTCCATACCCACGATAATATCCATTTCATACCCAATGGGCCAAATGCATCTACCATTTCGTACCTCATGGACTTAATACATGTAAGCTATTTTTGTATAGTTTTTCATGATTTTAATGGGTTTTTTTATAAAAATAAAACATGTTAAATAAAATTGTGCATCTAGACGTAACAATTTTATAAAGACCGATGAATAGTTTGATTAAGCAGCATTTGGAAACTTCAATAGTTACAGTTACAATTTGTTTGTTTGCAGGATTCGCCCCAACCTTGTTCTTGAAACAATCTTTACTTGTATTCTTGTAAGTTTTCTGATGTATAAGTGCCATTGAGGATGAGTTCTAGAGGTTCGTTCTACCAGACAAAGCAGACTAGTAGCATTTCGTTAATTTGATTGTTGGGACAGACGAGACCAACCACTTGTATACAGATAAACAGAATTACCATATAAGCTTATGTTGTCAACACTATCAGAGAAGAGTTCCCATAGTCGAATGTGGTACAAGAAGGCTTCCAATAATGTACAAGTGACATGTCTGACTCAAATAGTTAGTAAACGGACTTAACAGTGACCTATAGACATAGACCGCTAATTGTTCTTGATATTTGAAACTGCATGCACATATACGTTTTTGAGAGAGATTATTTATCTTGTGTCTGACGAAAACTAAATGCCTGCATGGTTATATCTTGCCATACGTTCGTGTTGGTTTGGTGAGTGTTCTCTCAAAATAGTAATTCAAAAATTGTTTTAGTGAGATGTAGATTTACACCAATACCGAATTTCGTATATATATTTCACAAGTAAATACCACGGAGAAGCTCTGAAGGTATTTTAACTACTTCCATTTTGTTTGGGTGTTAAACATCGATGTTTGCAGCAATATTTAATGAATAAAATGATGATGGTTGAAACAAATATGAGCGTCATGTGGCAAATATTACATGATCTCGGACCATGAGTTGTCAATCTGTATTCCAATACAACTATATTGAGTTGTTAGTAATTTACAGGGTTCTTATGTCGTTTGACTCTGACACACATCTTTTACTTTAAGATGTATGAAAGGTTCTCTCTCTCTATATATATATGATATGTAACAATAATCAAACTGGTATGAAGATTTTTTTTATACAGTTTACACAATCATTAATAAAGAATCACAGCAACATTACGATATAACAAATGGAAAACTTAATTATTTTTAAGTTATAACCATGCTATGCAGACATCAAGTAAGTGCACGTGAACATCAATTAGGAACACGATGTGTGATTTTGTATAACTAAAAATATCAAAGCGAGCAATAACTTTGTCATGCAAACATTTGTTTCCCAATGTGCCTCTCTTTTTATCTCCCCTCCTTTGCAATAACTATTTCCCTTTTTCGTCGATCATTTATAATAGATAAAACTAGAGGCTCTAAAGAGCCTGTGTCGCTCACCTTGGTCTATGTGCATATTAAACAAAGGACACAGATGGATTCATGACAAAATTGTGTTTTGCTGATAGTGATGTGTTTGTAGATCTTACTTCACTGAACATTCTTGGTACTTAGAATTTTCTCTATCTATAATAAACTTGGACCTTTAGATACAGTGAAAAATATTTTGTAAAAATTTACAAAAATTTACCAAATTAGTGAAAATTGTTAAAAATTGAATAAAATGGGCAACAACTCCTTAAGGGGTCAACTGACGATTTTGGTCATGGTGACTTATTTCTAGATCTTACTTAGCTGAACATTATTGCTGTTTACAGTTTATCTCTATCTATAACAATATTCAAGATAATAACCAAAAACAGCAAAATTTCCTTAAAATTACTAATTCAGGGGCAGCAACCCAACAACAGGTTATCCGATTTATCTGAAAATTTCAGGGCAGATAGATCTTGACCTGTTACACAATTTTACCCCTTGTCAGATTTGCTCTAAATGCTTTGGTTTTTGAGTTATAAGCCCAAAACTGCATTTTACCCCTATGTTCTATTTTTAGCCATGGCAGCCATCTTGGATGGTTGGCCGGGTCACCGGACACATTTTTTAAACAAGATACCCCAATGATGATTTTGGCCAAGTTTGGTGTAATTTGGCCAAGTAGTTTCAGAGGAGAAGATGTAAAAGATTACTAAGATTTACAAAAAATGGTTAAAAATTGACTATTAAGGGCAATAACTCCTAAAGGGGTCAACTGACCATTTCGGTCATGTTGACTTATTTGTGAATCTTTTTTTGCTGAACATTATTGCTGTTAACAGTTTATCTCTATCTATAATAATATTCAAGATAATAACCAAAAACAGCAAAATTTCATTAAAATTACTTATTCTGGGGCAGCAACCCAAAACCGGGTTGTCCAATTCATCTGAAAATTTCAGGGCAGGTAGATCTTGACCTGATAAACAAATTTACCTCATGTCAGATTCACTCTAAATGCTTTGGTTTTTGAGTTATAAGCCAAAAACTGCATTTTACCCAAGGTTCTATTTTTAGCCATGGCGGCCATCTTGATTGGATGGCTGGGTCACTGGACACATTTTTCAAACTACATACCCCAAAGATGGTTGTGGCCAAGTTTGGATTGATTTGGCCAAGTAGTTTCAGAGGAGAAGATTTTTGTAAAAGATTACTAAGATTTACGAAAAATGGTTAAAAATTGACTATAAAGGGCAATAACTCCTAAAGGGGTCAACTGACCATTTCGGTCATGTTGACTTATTTGTAAATATTACTTTGCTGAACATTATTGCTGTTTACAGTTTATCTCTATCTATAATAATATTCAAGATAATAACCAAAAACAGCAAAATTTCCTTAAAATTACTAATTCAGGGGCAGCAACCCAACAACAGGTTATCCAATTTTTCTGAAAATTTCAGGGCAGATAGATCTTGACCTGTTACACAAGTTTACCCCTTGTCAGATTTGCTCTAAATGCTTTGGTTTTTGAGTTATAAGCCCAAAACTGCATTTTACCCCTATGTTCTATTTTTAGCCATGGCGGCCATCTTGGATGGTTGGCCGGGTCACCGGACACAATTTTTAAACTAGATACCCCAATGATGATTTTGGCCAAGTTTGGTGTAATTTGGCCCAGTAGTTTCAGAGGAGAAGATTTTTGTAAAAGTTAACGACGCCAGACGACGACGGACGACAGACGACAGACGACGGACGACAGACGACGGACGACGGACGACGGACGCCAAGTGATGGGAAAAGCTCACTTGGCCCTTTGGGCCAGGTGAGCTAAAAAAATGAAAAAACTATACCAATTCAAGAAATCCACTTCAAGGATTATTTTTTTTTTAAGAATGATAAATAACGACATTTGTATTATTATATGTACATGTAATAGATGAATACATAATAAAGGTGTTAATGGGTGTACATTCATGACGAATAATAATAAAAATTCTTGCCAATTTTTTTTCAAAAATGATGGTAACATTAGTAATTTGAGATCTCTGACAAATCACAGTAAAATTTTAATCAATTTAATGCTAACGGTAACTGAAAATGACCGCTTGTCGCCTGACAGTAAAGGATATTATTACCCTCAATAATGCTACATGTAATTGTTTTGTCTTTCTTTGTACCATGCATGCATGAAAAGGGTTTATTTCCACTTGTTCATAATTTTGTCATTTTTTTCAGCGTCAGCGACAAAATGGTTCAATATATTGGTGGTGCTCTGGACGTTCAAACAAATCTAGATGTCCAGCAACAGTTATCCAGTCCGGTTCAAATTTCAGACCAGGTTCTCATCAACACAACCATGACTCAGCTCCTGGAGCAATTATCAAACTGAAGATAGTTTCACAGGTATTTACCTATTAATTTTTATAACATACCTATGTAAATATCGAGAACATAATTTAAAATAACAGTTTACATTTCCATGTTATCAACATTTAGAATTATTTGAAAGATATACAAAAAAGGCGATGTGGTATGATTTCAAAGTAGACAACTATCAACCAGAGTTCAACTGACATAGATAGAAAGAAACTATTTATATAAATTAATATTTGTTCCAGTAAATTTTACTAAATTGATCTTGTTTCATATGAAATCAAACTTAACATATTTTTCCATTCACTGTCTAAGCAAGAAGCCACAACCAATGCCTTCAAGCCAGCAGCACACATAGTCAATGATGCCATGGTTAGTCATTCCGACCATACAACCCCAGCAGGTAGCAGACCTAATGTACACAACCTTCAGACGTCCACTAACCGTCTACGTGAGAAAAGCAGAACAAAAGATCCAACAGATTTAAACTTTGAGGTATGATTTAAACTAAGTGAATGGTTTCTTCCAGTATTATCAGATTATTTACAATAATTATATGATATGTAATTTATTATCCGAAAATATAAATAAAATTGATATAAGATGTGGTATGAGTGCCAATGAGACATAATTGAAGTGTAAAAACACAGCTCAGCAACATGAAGATTAGTGCGTCCTTCAACAATGTGCAATTATTTATCCGAAAATATAATAAAATTGATATAAGAAGATATGGTATGAGTGCCAATGAGACATAATTGAAGTGTAAAAACACAGCTCAGCAACATGAAGATTAGTGCGTCCTTCAACAATGTGCAATTATTTATCCGAAAATATAATAAAATTGATATAAGAAGATGTGGTATAAGTGCCAATGAGACATAATTGAAGTGTAAAAACAACATTGTGCAAAACCCAACCTCACAGCAAATATAAAACATTTTATAGCATTATACATTGTACTAATTTGTTTATTACAATAAATATACATTGTACTAATTTGTTTATTACAATAAATATACATTGTAATATAATAGTATTTATTCCCTATTTCAGATCAACTATGACTTTCTACCAGAGAACTTTTTCAAGAAAGATGTTGTTGTTGACAGCAATCGACACCTCTTTTTTGCCACTGATAGCCAGTTAGACGCCTTATCCTCAGCCAAAGTGTGGTACATGGATGCAACTTTCAAGATCATCAGTAAACCATTCTACCAGATGTTTTCGATACACCCATTCATTCGTACTGGTGAAGATAACGCACAATTATGTCATAGGAAAGATTTTGAAGTTGAAGCAAAGGAAAAAAAAATATGAAACAAGTATAACATTTTAAAAATAAATTAAATAGTCCTGAGTCTGAATCCGAGACAGGTTTTTTTTTTATCACTTTCCAATTTTCTTGTGTTAAGATGACTAATTGGTAAATTTTAAAAAGCTCAAACAGGTGCAATATTTTAAGCACGTACACACTAAATTAATTACAATGCTTCATAGATAAGACATAGATAAGACATTTACATATGTAGTGCAGAAGATCTCATGTTTTTATCTCATGTTTTATCTCATGTTTTTGTGCTCGTTTGCCATTTTGGCATTATATGATTGTTTTTATTAGTGCTTTCTGTTTATATTGTTTTGTATATGCATACCAACAGTACAATAAAATATTTATAAAGTCTGTTTGTTTTTTTTAATTATTCATGATTGAGTAATTGTTTATTATGCACATGTGGACTATACGTCTTTGAAATAGTCTCACCAAGACACGCAACACATAAAAATGAAATGCCATACATAATAATCTTCCATGAGGTACAAAAAGCATACATAGCAGGCGCGTAGCTACGTTTACGTCAAAACGCCCGGGCGTACACTTGAATTTTGATTTAAAAAAAAAAAATGAATCTAAAGAAAATAAAAAGAACTTGTTAGACACACATCAGTTTTATAATTCTTTCTTCATTTGCTTGTAATTGGGGATCAAATAGATGAAATTTACTTTTCAGCCAAATGGTATCATATATATTATCTATTTGTTCATTTTCTGTCAAGTCTGAATCTATACTGTGAGTTCTATACTCACTTCTCATTTGTTTAAAGAAATTCATTATCTGCTGAGATTCGTTTTGTGGTTTACAGTTTTGTGGCCCCGGACGGTGACATATTATTTATGACTCAAAATCGAGACATGGCGATCCTAGATTTCGTTGGCGGCGTCAATATTTAGGTTCAGTATGTTGTTCAACTGGTTTTTTTTAAATAACAATAACTTTGCCAAACCTTTGTGAAATTTTACGATAGTTGAACAGAAACTGCTTATGGCCAAAAGAGTAAAGTGACTGAGAGCATAGTATTGAAATTATATGGAGTTAATTTTCCAGTGTTTTACAGACAAAAATTAACAGGTACTAATAGATAATAGTCTGCATGGGGCTTACATTTTTTACACAATTTCTTTGTCAACATTTCATCGAATTAAATGAAACTTTAGCAGAATCCAAGCATTTTTTACATTTTTTGTCTGAAGCAAAGTTTTGAAAGTAAAATTTAGAATGCAAATAGGGAATTTGTTAAAGAGACAACAACCCGACCAAAGAGTAGACAACAGCCAAAGGCCACCAATGGCAATGGGTCTTCAATGTAGCGAGAAACTCTCACACCCAGAGGCGTGCTTCAGCTGGCCCCTAAACATGCTAAACAAAAATGTACTAGTTCAGTGATAATGGACGTTCAATGTTTATTCATTTTTCAGTATTATACTGAGAGACTGCATGGCTTTTAAAAAAATAATAAATGCATATTAACCTTCATAGTTTGTCATGAAACTTGGACTGAAACTAATATTCCAGATCAAGAAAAATATTTAAAGAAAATGTTTTTTGTATAAATCCTGTAATGGAATGATAAATGGATACTCTTCGTGCAGAGAAAATCTCAGACGAGGAGTTTTTGTTGGTTCAGTGCCCTACGGCTCTCTTTAAACATATTTCAAAGTTACTGGTTTTGACATTTTCTCTAAATCCAATGACCATTATATTTCAAATTAACAAAATGAATAATTTAACATAACAAATACACCATTTAGATTCTAAAGCATGTTGCAACTGGTGATTTTTTAATGACAGGAATGGTATCCATTCTTGATTAATCGTTATCCTCCGGGGGCTTCGCTCCTTAGCTCTAACCCACTACCAGCAAGTGTTTGACATGGACCCGTTTGGGGTCCTCAGACCCCTCGCCAAGGTTCGGGCGTACATATAAAAATGACCTAGCTACACCACTGCATAGTTATCTTCCATGCGGTACGAAATGGTATTACATATAAATATTCGATGAGGTACGAAATGGCATACATATCAATCTTCCATGAGATTCTTCCATGAGGTACGAATTGTTATTACATGTTAATATTTGAAATGGTCAAGGTATGAAATGGTCAGGGTATGAAATGGTTTTTGCAAAGTACGAAATGTGGGGTACGAAATGACTATAATTCTTGTATATATATATCTGTAAACAAATAAAAATAAATATATTGGTTATTTAGAAGTTTTATTAAATTTCTACAAGCTGCATCAAATTTTAATGAATTGGTACAGCACGGCTGATACCAATAAATAATTTTTTCAACAGTCTAAATGTTTGGTTAATTGGTTATATTCTGAATGGCATATGCAATGGTAACCTTTAAAATTTATGTGCTCTTTTGTGGTTTTTTTATGATTTATAATACATGTCAATTCCAATGCACTGACTCCTGAGCTGATGATAATCTCGGAGACTAGGAGTCCACAAGCAGTGGCAGTATCTCTTCAGGGCTAAAAAATGAAAATCATATTTTATAAATTTGGTGTATTAGAGGGGCTTCTGAGATTCACCTTTGTCAGGAATACTCAATGTAAATTAAGACAGACAATAAACATTTATCTACCTCTTCTTTGTCTTTATTTTCTGTCTTCTGAAGTAAAAGTTCAGTCTGTTTTTCTTCACTTGTTGATTCGGACTGTTGGATTTTATCTCCTCAGATTCCTATAATAAAACACACAGTTATTTTGCAATTACAATAATGAATTTCAGCAACCTTATTTAAACTTTTTCTGAACACTTGAATATGTGAGTATTTACATTATCAAGGGCAAAATACATAACAGCTATTTTTATACACCCACAAAACAATTTTTGGAATCATATAATGGTATGATGTCGTAGTCCTCTGCGTTCTTTGAAGACACATTGGTTTCCGGACAATAACTTTAGTTTACGTGAATGGATATTTGAAATTTTATAACAATGTATAAGAAGCCTCAATACCACGAAAAGAAGGTTGGGATTGATTTTCAGGATGATGGTTCCAACTGTTTATAACTGGAATAAGGGCCCCAAAAGAGGTCCTAAACAAGCATTTTTCTACTTTCAGGGTAATAACTTGTGTATAAGTATTTCAATTGCTCTGAAATTATTCCACAATGTTTAATACCACAAGTAGAAGGTTTGGTTTCAATTTGGGGGTTATGGCGCCAACAGTTTTGGAATTAAGGGACAAAAACACATTTTTGTAGTTTCTGGACAATAGCTTGTATGTAAGAGTACAAAATGTATGGATCTATCTGACACTGTACCACAAGGTTTCATATCACAAAAGGAAGGCTTGGATTGAGTTTGGGGGTTGATACCCCATTCATGCAGGAATTGGATCCAAAAAAAGGGGCCAAAATTGAGCACATATTTAGTTTCCAGATAATAACTTGTGTTTAAGGGTATGGATCTCTCTGAAATTGTACAAGGTTCCATACTACAAGGGAAAGGCAAAGATCAAGTGTGGGGGTAATTGTTCCAATGGGGATTTCAAAAAGTTTTGGGAGGTTCCAATTTTTTTAAGGGGTTCAATTTTTTTTTCAATTTTTTTTTAAAGTTTTAAGAAGAAATCTTTAATTGCACAGTATTGAGCAATAGATTTGTAAGATCTTGATATTTGTTTTGTGTCAGAAACCTATTTTATGACAAAGGAGTAGGGGCTATAATGGCCTATAATGGCCCAAGTTTATAAGATAAAAAAAATTCTTACAGAGCAGTTTTTTCTCCATAAATTATTTGAATATGATTCAATGATTAATAAAAACTGTTTTTATCTAAAAAAAAAAAAAAAAAAAAAAAAAGGTTCAATGACGTCACAATGGTAGTGGCAAATGACGTCATACCTGGGGAAATAAGCAAAAATACAGAAATTTTGATGTTTTTTCTAAATTTTGACGACCTTACTATACTTGCACCTATTAAAAATTTTAACATTTTGACAAGTTCATACATATCAAACTAAAAAGATAAAAAATCTTTTTGGTGCAAAGTTGTGCGATAGTTTATTTTATATTTTTCATAGCCAAGCAGACCAATAAAAAGCTGAAATTTGCCTTCCAAATTGGACCTATTCATCTGACAAAGTTTAGTTTATACATTCTTATGCCTATAGAAACTTTATTTTTTTGTTTATGAATGTAACGTGTATTCCTAATATTATTTCTGTTAGTATATGTCTAGTTACACTTCTTAAAAAAATCCGAAAGCATGAACTACATGTGTAAGGGAGTCAATAACAACATTGAGGATATTTTGTTTTAAATTATGAAATTTTAGATAGACATGCAATATAACAAAATCTGTACATTATTTATGTTTCTGCTAATTATCAATTCAAAATCTGGTGTTTGAATGTGGCAATCTTCTCTCCCTGGTATTCTCTCTCTGGTATTAGGGTCAGATCCATGATTTTATGTTAGGAAAAGGGGGGGGGATGGGGGGGACAAAGTATACAGAATTTAAAAGATTGTTTTGCTTAAATTACATAATAAGTGAGAAACATGAAAGGAGTAGGTTCGGTAAGGGCCGATTTTGGCCTCAAATTTCAGGTTCATCTAACGAAAGATTTTGAACATTTTTAAACACTTAAGTGTCTATTTCAATTGATTCAATTAGTTTATGTGAAAGATTTTAACTGATTTAGGCATTAAAAACGCTCCCTTTCAAGCATTAATATGAAAAATCTATCAAATATGCCAAAAATCGTCACTTTTCATATGGTTTTTGTCAAAATTATAAAGTAGCCGAATCCGTGTTCATCCTCAACCTTTATATATGTTATGTAATATCATCAAATACAACTTACATTTCAATATAATGAATGAACACAAATGCGGCCACTTTCATTAAAGACGGAAACTGTCTAAAATTTAACTAAAACGCTAAAATTGTGAAGATTTCAGTAATTTAGCATGACTTAATGATGGTAGTACCCGATATATGTGCATTGTATTGTCAAAAACAGCCTATATTTATGTAGCATAAGCATTCTACTTTCCAGTAAATAGCTAAAAGATTACATTTTCACAATTTTGTAAAACTGCTATATTTTGGGGATAAAAAGGGGTCTTACTGAACCTACTCCTTTATTCTAAAAATGAAAATACCTATATTCCAATTGGATGTGTCTTTGTTGGTAATGAACATAGAGAACAAGTTTTATCAAATTTGGTGGTAAGAGAACGGAAATGGCAAAAGGTAGACAAGATAAAAAACCATAAAAAATTTGGCCCAACTGTTCAGGGTTCAACCTCTGCAGTTGTATCAGGCTGCGCTCAGCAAACATTTCATAATATGCAAGTATGTGTAGAAATTTTAAGATACAAACAATAAATCAAGGTAGTTTTATTTGTATGAAAATCATACCATTACAGGAAAAATTACTTTCCCATTGATTCAAGGTATTCCTGATATTCTGTGATTGCAATTTTGGTAGAATGGACATCAACGATAAATTAGCCATTACATGAAATGCTGTATACAAATTATGCTATCAAAATTTTAAGTGTGTGTATTTGTATTTGCTATACCTATAGCAAGTAGGGGGTGTAGGATGTTCTCGCTGTGTTGAAGACTCATTGGTGGCAGTGGGCTGTTTTCTGCCTTTTGACGGGGTTGTTGTCTCTTTAACACATTCCTCATTTCCATTACTATTCTGTCACAGTTTTCTCAATAATAAAGACATCCTAAAAATTTCTTGTTTACATTGTTCTTTCAGGCCAATATCAGAATAGGTATTAAAACCATACCTGGTAAGTTTTGATAATGTCCCGACAATTCCTCCCGATTTGTTCTGTTTCTTCCTTCGCTTCTTTCAATCACAGATTTATTTTCTCTAAATTTGCTTTTGTTTCCTTAAAAAAAAAATCAAATATCAATAACATTTGTTCATTTCACTAACATATATATTTCAATAGGTAATGAATGGGTTATAATATCTATTGTGCAAATATTAACATTTGAGGAGAGACCCACTTACATGTATGTATATCATCTTACAAATATATTGATTAGCCGTATTTCCTACACTCTTTCATGTCATTCTAAAATAAAAATAAACAAAGTTATCTACCTTGAATTAAAAAATTTTTTAACCTCTTTGTTTATACTGATGAACTTCATTGTTTGTCTTATTTTCTTTTTTTTATTAAAATTGAATTTTGATGCTAGTTTTATACTATCCACAACATCAATAGAATTGTGAAATATTATCATTGGAGAAAAAGAATTATATTAACTCTTTAGAAAATTGCTTTAATTCCAAATTACCATTGAACCACTGAAAAGTAGGGTAACTCAATCCACACATGTTTTTATTTGGCTTTATCTGCATTTTGCACGCTGACGTTATAGAGCACAGATTTAAAAAAAAAAAGAAAATAGACATAAACAATGCAGTTCATCTGTATAAGCAAAGAGGTTAAAAAAAAATTCAATTCAAGGTAGATAACTTTGTTTATTTTCATTTTAGAATGACATGAAAGAGTGTAGGAAATACGTTTTTATTGGCGTAGGAAGCCGTATTGCCCGAAGAAAACCACTGACCTTCCATTGAAATGGAGTGCACTTGTAATCACTGGATTCGAAATAACAAGCTCAGTGTTGACTGGCTAGTGATTACAGTAATAACTACTTAGACTAACTCAGCCACCTAGGCGCATGTAGGATTTCTTAAAGAATCATAAAGCTGTAAGGAAAATATAAATATCATTGCAACATTTTCAAATCAAAATTTAATTCATCTTTCAAACTTCTTTTTTTTTGGTCCTTAGCTTACTTAGTGTGTGATTCCATTGTTGAAGGCTGCAGTCACCTATGGACCTTGTTCTGAATATATTTTAGTGTTCTGCGTTAACGGGATTAGTGTCTCATGAATTATAACATTATTGCATGTTTCTTTATCTATACCAAAAACAAACCTTATAATCAAGCTTTAGATACTGTTTACAGTTGGATAATTGTTGGAATATACCATCTTCCCATTCTTTGCCCAATACATTTACAATTTTCTTCAGGTCATCAATATCTTTGGCTCCATCAGCTGCATAGTTATCTAGACCTTTCATACTTTTTCTGATATTAGGTTCAGTGGGCTGTATTCTCATATATGATCTGTCACTTGCCACATTACCAATTCCTGATTCCCTACAAAAAGTCTGGTACTGTTCTACAACACAAGAGCAAACACTATTCAAAATTATTTGAGGTACTTGATAAAGTTCTCCATTTGATAGTTTTAATTTTGTTTCCAGAAATGGTGAATCAGTCATTACGCTTGGAGACAAAACAAAATCAATAAAGCATTTAGTTTGATGTTCAGACAACTCTTTGCGGGTATATGGTGAAATTTATACAGGCTGTCCTTGTCCTTTTTCTGGCTGCTGTATATCTATCTTTTGTTAAATCTGGAATATAAGTACTCATTTCTTTAAAAGTAAAGTTATTTGCAAATACTGACAAAATCTGTCTCTGTGTTCCCCAATCAGATGATAAATCATAAGCTGTAGATTTTCAAGCGTTTTGTCAGATGATGTTAAAGGAGATAAATTCATGACTGAATGTAGAAGATGACTTCCTTGTCCTGGTGCAAGAACATTAACCACCTGTACAAATATCTGTTCGATCTTCATTGTATAGTCATATTGGGTGTGTTTCGGATGATTGATTCCAGTTGATTTTAAGTTGTTTCTTCACAGGGCTAAGACCACAGGATTGCAAAAAACTATCAAGTGCTTTACGCTTCACTGAAATATCATAATGAGGGATATCTGAATTGTCTGTATGTTCACTGGTGTCAGTGTACTGGCTATTCGGTAACCACAAACTACCCTGAGAATCAGCATTTAACATCTGAAAAGATAAGAAATATTACGATAATCTAGATAAAATTGAGATTCAAACCATCTCTTGAGTCTTGAGGCTGCATAGATAAAATTATGAAGCTGAGTCAGTTTATATTTGATATCCAAAAGTAAGAGTCAGGACATAAGTGCCTCAACATGGTCAAATTTATCAGAAAGTAATCTTTATTTGCAATGCATGGACACACCATTCATGCTCGATACAGCTCAGAATTTGAAGTGTGATTAAATATTTGACACAGCATAGGTTTCTGACAGAGAATGAAATTGGTCCAAGAACTTAAAAAATTTAATTTGGACATCTAAAAGTTGAGAATGGAAATGTGGAATGTGTCAAAGAGACTACAACCCTGAAGGTCAGCAAGAAACTCCTGCACCCGGAGGTGTCCTTCAACTGGCCCCTAAACAAATATATATACTAGTTCAGTGATAATGGACGTCATACTTAACTATAAATTTTACACAAGAAACTTAAATTAAAAATCATACAAGATTAACAAAGTCCAGGGGCTCCTAATAATGTGACGGGTTAAACATTTTTTGGAGATCTCAACCCTCCCCTATACCTCTAGTCAATGTAGAAAAGTAACGCATAACAATTTACCTATTTAGGTCCAATATCCAAAATCTTAATTTGTGGTTAGATACAGCATATAAAAGAACCTTAAGAATTCAATTTTTGATGAAATCAAACAAAGTTTAATTTTGGACCCTTTTGACCTCAATATGGACCAATTTGCTGATATGGCCAAAAAATCAAATATCTAAATACACGGTTAAATTCAGCATATCAAAAACCCCAATATATTCAATTTTTGTTGAAATCAACAAAGTTTAATTTTGGACCCCGATTTGGATCAACTTCAAAACTGGGCCCATAATCAAAAGAAATCTAACACCAGGTTTAGATTTAGCATATAAAAGAACCCAAAGATTTCAATTTTTCGTTAAAATCAAATTCAGTTTATTTAAGACCCTTTGGACCTTAATGTAGACCAATTTGAAATTGGGATAAAAAAAAAAATAATCTAAATACACAGTTAGATTAGGCATACATATATCAAAGAACGATCCATACACTTACACACAAGTTTATAATTGTCTGGAAAATCGTATTAAAGAACCTTAGTGAGCACGCTCACATACCCCATGTCCCCACATTGTCATTGGAGAAATGAAATAAGTGTAAGAAAAAAAACAAGAATGTGTCCCTAGTACACAGATGCCCCATCCACACTATCATTTTATAATAAGAATAAGAATTTTATTAGTATAAAATCCAAATAATAGGATTGTTACTAAAATATACAACAAAAACAAACAAACAGACAGTGGCATATCAAATACAAAACGATAGTCATTAAACACTACAAACATGTAGCATTGAAAGAAAAACAAAAACATAGATTATTAGTATTAATTATAATACTATTTTTGACAGCATGCCTCCTCTTTAAAATTATCAATTAAAATATTATGCTTATGTTACAAAAAATATGTTATAATATATATAACATTATAAGTTGAGCCATCAATTACACAGTTCATATATTGACATTATAATTGTTTCTTTCATTATACATTTCACTTATGTAGTTAACAATGATAAGTAAAATATCTCATTCTTCGCAGGAAAATATAAAATCAAATTTGTTTTCTTCACTCATTGAATTAAAACAGGGGACAATACTAGATATTTCATCAAACATTTTGATCCTAGTTTTATTAATTTCTGAACATGTTATGAGAAAATGAAATTCATCTTCCACCTCTTTATGGCATAAAGGACATATTCTATTTTCTAAAGCTGTTTTGTTGTATCTACCACGTTCAACAGCCAGCATATTATTACTTATTCTTATTTTAGCATAACTTTTTGTAACATTTTTATCTAAATTCAATAAAAGGTACTTTTCTAGTTCATACTTTACTTTAAATTTTCTGTAGGTTCTTAGTTTATTTCCATTTATTGAATTATCATCATTAAAGAGACAATTTCTCCAAAATATAATGTAATTTTCATTGAGCTTCTTCACGATGGCTAAAAGTAATCTGTTTTTAGAGAAGGTACATTGATTTTCCCAAACATGAGTGAATTCAATTTTGAAAGTAGCATGTTTACTTTTGAAGCAAATCCATCATTTAACTGCTTGTTAGCTTTATAAACATTATATAATAATGACTGATTTTCATTTGACTTTAAAATGTTTATGTTCAGTGGACCGTGAGAATGGGGTAAAAACTCTTATTTAGCATTAAAATTAGAAAGATCATATCAGAGGGAAAATGTGTACTAAGTTTCACGTTGATTGGACTTCAACTTCATCAAAAACTACCTCGACTGAACACTTTAACCTAAAGCAGGACAGACGGACGGACGAACGGACGAGACCAGAAAACATAATGCCCATAAATGGGACATAAAAATGAATCTTAATTTCCTGTCAATATGCACATCTACATAATATTTCCTTATTATCTACAAAGTTTCATGAAATTCTATTGTGTAGTTTCAGAGGAGTTGTAGTACATTAATGTAAATAAGTTCAAAGGGACGTAACTCCAAGTAAAAAAATTGAATCCTAATTTCCTGTCGATATGCACAACTACATTGTATGTCCTTATTATCTAGAAAGGTTTTGTGAAATCCTGTTGTGTGGTTTGAGAGGAGTTGTGATGACAAGAAACAGGATGGACGGACGGACAGGGCAAAAACCCTCTGCAACTTCAATGCATGGGGTTTAATAATGCTTCTTTGGGCCCTTTTTTATGCTCTTAATTTGTTAACTATTGGGACCATAATCCTCAACCTTCCTTTTATGGTTTCAAACTTTGCGTTAAAATTACAGGAAACTAAATATCTTCAGACGTCGCTGATGACAACAACATGATACCAATATACCACCTCAAATTTTGTTTACGGTTGTATAAAAAGTAAATACATGTGTAGATTACACAAAGTATCACAAGAATTCAATTGTGGTTAACATCAAACTAAGTTTGAGTTGGAATCCTTTAAACCTTTATGTGGACCAATTTAAAAAAACAGACGAAAAATCTTTAAAATTTAGATTAATTTTTTTCAATTAAGCACATTTAGGTCCCCTAGAAATAATTTTTTGTTGAGGTCAAATAAAGTTTAATTTTGGACCTTTTAGACATAAACATTGACCCTATTTGAAAATTAGGCACAAAAGGTATTGACAAGCTTATACAGAGATATTTCTTGCATTATGAAATTTTGACATGGTTAAATGAATATTTTGAAATTAAAAGTGCAATATTTTGAACATGTTTACAACATAATAATAAATATCAAAGTCAAAATCTTCAGTCATGACGAAAAAATCTGGGAAACTGATCAAACTGATTATGCAAGTGAATTTTTTGAAGTTCAATTATAATTCTGCACAAAATTATCAGATCAGAACAAAAATCAAAATTGATCTGTAACTTGTCATGATAAAACAATATACCAAATACCAAATCAATATCTTCAAGCATGCAGGAAAAAGTGTGGAAAACTGATTTGCCCGACTGTCAGAATGGACATGCAGAGGGTCTGAGGAAACACAGTTATTTCGTGGTGCATTTCCTTAAGACAATAAATGGAAATAAAAAAATCCCACCTGCAGTTTCTCAATAAAATTCTTACAGTGTGTTGTTCTACTTTTGGGATAGATTATATCAAAATTATAGAAAACTTTATCGGCTCTAACTCACAATACGGACACATGTACAATAGGGAACATAATTGTGGACAACAAATATTCAAGGGACAATAACTGTGTACTCAGCCCAGAGTGCAAACCTTAAGTTCACTTCGCCTTCAACATTGTTTGCAAACTAGAGAATTCTTGTATTTTGGCCGTTAAAGTTAGGACAGTTAAGGTTTTCATTTTACCTGTGTGCTACAGCTTGCAGCATCTTCTTCCTGATATTCATCATTTTTGTTCTGTTGGAAATCACAGGAAATATTGTCTGGGCTTGCTCTCTGTATCATAATAAAAGAAATAGATTGTATACATCAAATGAACTTAATAGGGCAATATTATATATATGAATTTACAATATTTCACATACATGTAATATTGACCTCATGTGGCTTATTTTGTAATTTACACAAAGCTTATTTATAGCTAAAACAAATATAAAGGGATGTAAAAATTGGTCAAATACTTGAAATTGGTTAACAGATATATCTTTTGCAAAATCCTGTTTATATTTTCATCAGAAAATATTACTTTCCTAATTATGCTAATGCGTGTTACAATTTATTTTTCAATATTTTAAATCTTGCTATTTTTTTCTGGAGTTCAGAAGAAAAAGGAAGAAGCTTAAGTATTGGAGGCTTTTCTTAAATAGTTTTAAAGGAAGGATCATCTTCATCAACATCTTACATGCATGATGATGCATATTATTGGCAGTTTAGTGAATTTGCATGATAGTCATTTACGAACCAATAATTTGTTGTAATGTTAGAAAAAAATGCAATTTAGATGATGTCAGTACATACATGTAACTGCTCCATTCTACTGTTTTACTTGGAGGAAAAAAAAAGTTGTTTTGATACTTTTTTTATAAATCAATAGCATCTTACAATTACAGTTTCTAAGAAATACCGTAGCTACTTTGTAATACTTATTTTAAAACACAATTTGTACTGACTTTCCCAAAAGTAAATTCTTACATTATATATCATATATATTTTCACCCTAACAAACATCTCACAGTAATATTTCAATCATACATGTATCTGTTATCATGGTTATTGTAATAGAATTCCTACCTCCTCTGAGACAGTAATAATGGTGGTACATGTATCTTCAGAATTTGCATTTACAGGTGCATATAGGCTTTCTGTAGGATTATCTTTGTCCAGGATGGCATGCACAATGTCACTTCTACATTTTCGACAGACTTCTGTGATGACAAACAAAAAATACAATTTTATCACCAGATTATAGACCTTTTTAATACAATGTACATATATATATTAATTGGAGAAAAGAATGAGCTACATGTACTCAAGTATTGATACAATGGTCTTCCTCTAGATTATATAAATATAGGAATGACTGTAACCATACATTAATTCATCCTGCAACAAACCAACTATTCAACTATTGTACAAATTGCAGGTACACAAATAGCCATACTTGACGTGCAATGCAATTTGTGTGAGACTTTACATTTGGACGTCAAATATTTCGAAATTTATCTGATTCAAATTAGTTATTGTGAATCAAATTCAAATTACAGCATTATATTGATTGCAGACCCCAAAAAGATATGCAATGTTAATAATGCTGCTAACTTAAACAACCTACTGCAACTGATTTATCATAAAACTGTTGAGCAGAAATATATATATATATATTTGATCTTATTTCAGTCCTTATACAGTTGTAACACTATCATGACTATCAATCTTATAAAAATAATCACCATCTCTTTTTTTTAAATAGATCTTTTCAATATAAGTTGTATCGCATTATGAACAGGTTACATAAA
This sequence comes from Mytilus galloprovincialis, assembly GCF_965363235.1. NCBI lineage: Eukaryota > Metazoa > Mollusca > Bivalvia > Mytilida > Mytilidae > Mytilus > Mytilus galloprovincialis. Next base: position 57,967,084 of record NC_134841.1, read on the forward strand.
TGTACATATAAAAAAGGAGATGTGGTATGATTGCCAACGAGACAACTCTCTACAAGAGACCAAATGACAGAGAGACTAACAACTAAAGGTCACTGTACAGCCTTCAACTATGAGTAAAGCCAATATCTTACACATAGTCAGATATAAATGTTCGTTTACAGTGGATTATGCAGTATGCCGCTATGGGGGTTTTCTCATTGTAAGAGGCTGTATGGTGGTCTATAATTGCTTACATCCAATTTATTTGAACTTTGGCCAATAGCTGTTACTCACATTCCACGTTGTCAGATATTACATGTACAGCAATCAGTCCAACACAAAACTGAATGTACAACCAAAGGTCACTGTACAGCCTTCAACTATGAGCAAAGCCACATTGTCAGATATTACATGAACAGCAATCAGTCCAATGCAAAACTTAATGTAATTGAAAGACATCTGGAGGTCAGTATACAGTCTCAAATAATAGTCAAAATAGAGTAAATGATTAAAAAGAATTATTAGTAAAGACTGGATGTTGAATGTCAATGTGAGTCTTATAGATATGTATATATATTATTGATTCAGTTTACTTTCTAGCTCATCTACATCCAAGCATCATGCAAGGAATTGTCATTACTTAAAACCATTAAATATTTTATAATTTGAGAAACAATTTTGACATTTAAATGAAACATTTTACTAATGGTACTGGGAATTCGAAGATCAACTACAAAGATACATAAGTAATCCATGCATGCATGTTCTCAGATACCATCTTCCATACAAAAAATCACATCAAAATGCGGAATGAAACATATTGGATTCCTCTCCTCGCTACAAATGTATCCAAAATCAAAGATGTGGAACTAATTTTATCATGATATTATTAAAATCAATACAATTAGGTTCTCCTCAATGACAGTCTTGAACATTAAAACTGAATATTAAATTAAATAACACATGTTTAGTGTTTGGCTCAGGATATCTGTCATTGTGCAACACATTTAATGTAGAAACCTGTGGAAAAAAACTCTCTTTGTCAGAAAAAACTGTCAAACATTCAGTCATACTATCCACACTGATCTGTGTCCACACTTGTTTCATATGAAATAAAATAAAAAAGATAAAATCCTCCCACCTGCCCCATTTTTTTTAAAAATCTGGATGAAAATCTACTAATTAATTTTAGTTGGCCTTATCAGTGAAGATGGTGCTAAGCTTCTTATGAGGTTTGGGACTTAACAATCTCTCCTAGAGAAAGTTTCATGGTCTTTGTACCATAAGGCAAATCCTTTATAATATTAGATGACAGTATGTAATCAATAAAATGTTCCAGTTTTTCATTATCTACCCTGTTCCTAGTTTTTTCTCCTGTACAACTGCCGTACCACATCCAACACTAGATATCAACATCTGTCTAATTTAAATTCTAAATTTTCAAATTTTCAAGATTATCTGATGAAATGAAATTTATTTGGATTCTTTCATCTGAAGATTTGTTTGTTACTTCAAACTTATCTAATTTTTTGCTTTCCCTTTTTGAAGAACAAAAGAAAATCATAGAAAATATCATTGTTGTTTGAAAAAAAATAAAAGAAGAAAAAGATATATAGATATATAGGTAATAAAATCGTCCAGGAGTTGTCTCCCATAGACTTAGAACTATCAAGATTATGTAATTTCTCCAGGTCACAGTGGCACCCATAATAACTATGTTTTGTCAATAACTTGGGTTATATCAGGTTAATTAGTGTGAATGTGTATTCATGTTTTTTTATAGTCTAAATGTACTTCAATCATTCTAATCATTTTCTGTGCTTTATTTTGTAATTCATTTGATTGTATTAAGCTCAAATTTTGGGCACCATGATTTGTTAATAAAATTATCTTATCTTATCTTATCCAACATCATTTGTATGGTGCTTGGCCTTATTGAACTTCCAGGCTGACACCACATCCAACATCATTTGTATGGAGCTTGGCCTTATTGAACTTCCAGGCTGACACCACATCCAACATCATTTGTATGGAGCTTGGCCTTATTGAACTTCCAGGCTGACACCACATCCAACATCATTTGTATGGAGCTTGGCTTTATTAAACTTCCAGGCTGACACCACATCCAACATCATTTGTATGGAGCTTGGCTTTATTGAACTTCCAGGCTGACACCACATCCAACATCATTTGTATGGTGCTTGACCTTATTGAACTTCCAGGCTGACACCACATCCAACATCATTTGTATGGAGCTTGGCCTTATTGAACTTCCAGGCTGACACCACATCCAACATCATTTGTATGGAGCTTGGCTTTATTGAACTTCCAGGCTGACACCACATCCAACATCATTTGTATGGAGCTTGGCTTTATTAAACTTCCAGGCTGACACATTAGGTAATAACTGAAAAAAGTGAAAAAGTAAAATATTTTTATTATTTTGCCAGGAAATTTATGTATTAATATAACTGTAAGTCTTGAAAGTAAATTATTTCCTGTCAATAATATAACATCTGAATAATAAGATCTGATAACTACATTTTTTTATTGGCTAAAATCCCAAAAAACTCAAAAACAAGAATGTGTCCGTAGTACACGGATGCCCCACTCGCACTATCATTTTTTATGTTCAGTGGACCGTGAAATTGGGGTCAAAATTATAATTTGGAATTATAATTAGAAAGATCATATCATAGGGATCATGTGTACTAAGTTTCAAGTTGATGTAACTTTAACTTCATCAAAAACTACGTTGACCAAAAACTTTAACCTGAACTTCGCACTATCATTTTCTATGTTCAGTGGACCATGAAATTGGGGTCAAAACTATAATTTGGCATTAAAATTAGAAAGATCATATCATGGGGAACATGTGTACTAAGTTTCAAGTTGATTGGACTTCAACTTCTTCAAAAACTCCTTGACCGAAAACTTTAACCTGAAGCGAACAGACGGACTCACAGACGGACAAACGAACAGACGGACAAACGGAGGCACAGACCAGAAAACATAATGCCCCTCTACTATTGTAGGTGGGGCATAAAAATAAACGAAAAACAATTATGTAAACCAACGACAACCACTGAATTACAGGCTCCTGACTTGGGACAGGCACATATATAAATAATGTGGCGGGGTTAAACATGTTAGCGGGATCCCAACCCTCCCCTAACCTGGGACAGTGGTATAACAGTACAACATAAGAACGAACTATAAAAATCAGTTGAAAAAGGCTTAACTCATCAGATGAACAAAAATACAAGTGGACCTGGCCCGGTACTTATACATCCCGACACAAAAAGACACAATGAACAGATCTGAAAGTACTCGCAGTTTTCTGACAGCTAGTTCAAAGCCACTAACAACTAATAAAAAAATTATGCATCTAAGACTAAACTATCAATCCGTACACATCCAACATCCAATGGATTTAGTGTAAAGACGTCATAAACAGCCAGAGAAAAACATGACCTTGTGCAATGCCAATTTACAGGTATCGACAGATTGTAGATCCATGAATATGTATATGCATATAACATACTAGTAATATTTAGTTAGCTTTTAATTTACTGATAACAAAATCAATATTTATACCAATAAAAACAATATTCAATGATCATATTAGTGTTGAATAGGTAACCCTTTAGAATAAGTTTATTTAAAGGAGCTACAAGTTTACATGGATCATTTCTAAATTTCCTGGGAAGGTTAACAACATTTCCGTAAAAATGAGGATGTGCTATATATCCTGTTTGAAATAAGTTTTCTACAGGTACAACCAAACTTCAAAACCAAATCTTTATATCTATGGAAAAATTTAGTAAAGGTTTTAAGTAATTTATGGTAACGATATCCCTAGTTTAATAATTTACCGGTAATACATAGGTTGCGTTCGTTAAAATAAAAAACGTCACAACAGACACGGGCATAGCGAACAAGTTGTGAAATATAAACACCGTAAGATGGTGCCAAAGGAACATCACCATCTAAAAATGGAAAATTAACAATAGGGAACGAAAAATCGTCTCTTTTGTCGTAAATTGATAATTCGTAAACCAAATTATCTAAATCCAGGAAAGGGCAGTCATTAGGCCACACCAATTTAATTTCTTGTTCTACGGATTTTTGGACTCCAAAATTTGGGGCGAGCGAGCGATTTGAAAATTTTAATAAAAAAATATTTAATTTGCAAATTTTTGAATTTTTTTTTTTGTAAACATAAAATAGTAGATTTTGACAATATTAAAACTTGATTACACACTTTGACATTTCTCTAATTTCTGAAGTATTTTTTCCCTGTTCACCAAGAAATAATTAAATCTGGTCTATATATGTGTGACTGACAATGAGACAATTCTCCATCCAAGTCATAATCAGTTTGGGGGCAACCCCTTAATGTTATAAATATCCCTCTTACACGTTTTATGAGGGATCAATATAAGTTATAATATATTTGTTTGTACAAAAGGGCTCATATTTTCTCAAAGAACTATATATCTATCTGGTATTAAATGGTCAAAACAATGTTACATGTCCAATAATTTTGTAATATTCCTGGACTTTAACCATGTTAAATTAACACATTTACATTAACAGTTTAATATTATTCAAAATAAGTGGACCCCTCCTTTAGAAAAAGTTGTTTAAAATATGATGTAACTCTCCTCTTTTTGAGTACAAAATTTTAAGTTTTCAAAGGATTTATAGAAGAACTATACAAATCCTTGGCATTTCTATTCTCTTTTCTACATCAGTAAAATGACCCCTTGTCTGACATACTATTGTCTGAGGGAGGGTTATTCTCAACCTGATTATAACAATAACAAACACAGGTCAAAGTACGGCCTTTTACACAGGGCTTTGATACAGACCAAACAACAAGCTATAAAGGATCCCAAAATTATTAGCGTACACAATTCGAACAGGAAAATCAACGATCTAATTTATATATCCAAACGGGAAAATACCAATGAACAACATCAACAAACGATAACTGCTGAACGACATGCTCCTGAATCAATCAGGACAGGTGCATAAACATGCAGGGGCTATTAATAGTTTTGTTTCGCCAGCATACAATATAATTGCAGTTGAAGGCAAATCCTTCAGAAGTTGTTTGTACTTTATTCTAACAACGAACATGTTTTGATAGGGAATATAAGTAAGGGGGAAAGAAACCAATTTTTTGTTCTTCACGGAAATACCCGCTGTTATAACTTTTTATCGGAGCACTCCAGGTTTCATGCTGAAACAAATATTCTCACAGATATTTACACAGTGTGGTGGGGTGCTTTTATGTTTAAAATCGTTATATACAGGTTAGACTGTGATTTAACAAATGTTGATATCTTTTTATAATATTTACACAAAAAAAAAACGGTGCGGGAAATGGACATGATTACAATTCCGGATGCGGGAAGCGGGAATATAAAAAAAATAAAAAATTCTGTTTTGAAAAAAACAGGTGCGGGCGGGTCCGTCGAACAAGGGATCAAATTGGTGTGGCCTTACCGAATAAATTTTATTTATTTAAAGTAAGTTCCTAGGGGTAAATTTCAGCAGTATATTGAGAAAATTCTTGATTATATAACGAAAAAATATCATCAAGATAACGGTAAGTATTGTTGAATTTATCAATTAAATGCAATTTCGACGGGTCTTTACTGAGTTTAGCTTGAACTGTGATTCACAACAGTACAAAAACAAGTCTGCTATGAAAGGGGCACATGGGGATACATACAACCTGTCGATAAACTATGAATATTTTTTGTTGTGAGTCTGCAGCGGTACAAGTTTGCAATGATTGCAGTTGTTCTTCTTGGTTGTTAACGTTGGTTTTAGTTGACTGTTAGTAGTACAAGTTGACTAAGCACAAACATGTTATAGTATGACTGGACTGGTTTCCCTGGAAAGAAAACTGACTTTGTGTTCTATAGTACAAAAGTTATGAGACACAAATCAGACAAATGTTCACTACTACAGGGATCAACAGGGAGGTCTGACTGACCTGCCCATAGTAAATGTAAATAATTCGTTATATTGTCCAATACATGAATATATATGGTTTAGGGGTGGGGATCTCGACGTTTTTCAAGTTCTCAAACAGGAAGGGGAAGGGTGATCCCAAGGACTTCCCCTATTTATATGGAACCTTGTGGTACAATGTTAGAGAGATCAATACAGTTAAAGGCATAGATACAGTTACAGGGGAGGTAATGAAGTTGCTAACGTAAATTGTTATTTTCGCGATGTCAAACTATCGGGAAAAGATGCAGTTTTCGACTGATTTTTATCATTCAAACTTATTTAACTTGAAAACGAGTTCATGGACACCTCTTTTTAAAAATGTCATTTGGTTTGATTAAGTGAGAAGATTATATGTGCCAATTTTCATGAAAATGTAAATAGTGCAATTTTTTTTAATTTGATAAATATACAGCAAAAAATGATGTTTTTTTTCTACATTCATGAACATTTGATAAATATGAGTTATTTCTGAACAAAAAATGTATAAAATTTTAGGATACTTATAAAATACAGAAATAACATATTATTTCACAAAAATCAATTTGAGTTTATCTTTTAAAACAAAAAAGTTATGTCTTTCTTTCGAAAAGGAAAATACGATCAAAATCCAAATTTTGAGCAAATATACAAAATTTCAACCTCATTTTACTCAAAAAGTAGCACATGGAGGCATATTTTTGATAACATATATATTTAATCAGATAAAAAATAGTCTATATGGAAAATTTTATCAATATGTAAATACAGGATCAAAACTGTATCATATGCCCTTAAACATAAGTTATTGTCCCAAAAACTTTAAAAATGCTTGTTTTTGGCTTTTTGGCCCTTAATTCCTAGACTGTTTGCCCCATAACCCTTAAAATAAATCACAATCTTCTACTTAATGGTATGAACATTGTGTTATAATTTCAGAGTAATTCTAATGCTGTACACAACTTTAGTTGTCCTGAAACTAGAAAAATGTATGTTTTGGGCCCCTTTGGGCCCCCAATTCCAAAACCGATGGGACCACAACCCCAAAAATTAAACCCAACCTTCCTTATGTGGTTATAAACATTGTGTTAAAATTTTATTGATTTCTATTTACTTATACTAAAGTTAAATTTATTATCCAGAAACCATCTGTCTTTGGACAACGCTGACAACGCTGATGTACGCGCGTGATACCAATATACGAATGCAAAAATGTTTGCGGTCGTTTAAAAATAACCCATTATAGGTCAAAGTAAGGCCTTCAACACAGAGCCTTGGCTCACAATGTTCTAATCATTTGCAGATCTTTTAGATACAAGATCAGGTTACCTCTTTGATAGCTATATATGATGCCTAAACAGATTCTGGCAATTTTTAGGTTATTCTTGTTTTTGTTTTTAGATTTATCATAGTTTGTGTTAGTTTGTGAGTTTTAAAATCAAATTTGCTCGCTAAACAACTTAAGACTGCTTTGATAGTTCAGTTAATTGACACTCAGTGACACAGTTTCATATGTGTTTTTAAAAAAGATCTTTGCATAGCAAATGTACAGTACATGTTTTATAATGTTTATAAATTTAATTACGTGTCACACAAATGAAACATTTCCAAAAATATCAACTAGATATTTTCAAATATGTTAATATATTTAGCAAGGGTACATTACATATATGTTTGTGTTTTATTTTTTAAACTGATATTATTGAATCGCATAATATTGTGTAGATGAGCATTATTTGCTTAAAGTATTACAAGAATGGAAGAAAACATTTTGTTTTCACCAGTTATAGCAGAGACATATAATACAATATATTATTGTATAGCAATATAATATTTCCCACAGAAAGTAACCAAAAGTTACTAGCGTGCAAAAAATTCCAATATTGCACTAGTACAATAAATCTTTAAAAATTCATGATGTCATCAACATCAAAATCTAGTTTAAACCAATTTTTACTTTTAAATATTATATTGCTATACAATAAAATGGTTATTGCATGAATATTGGGGAATATTGTCCCAGACTCGTAGAACATATATATTGCACCCGCAAGCTCATGCAATATAAGATTCTACTCTGAACAATATTCCCCAATATTCATGCAATAACGTTAACCCTATATATACAAAGATAGCCTTTGTATGAGGTCGATACAAGGATACCTGAAAGAAGTATATTGACTGAGGACGAAGTCCGAGGTCAATATACTTCTTTGGGTGGATATATCCTGTATTGACCTCATACAAAGGCTATATTTGTTATATTATTAATTTCCGACCATATTTGTATCAAATCGTCATTTAGGTTTGTTGGAATTTTATAGATATTACATTGTCTCCTTGACAACAACAACATATTAGTTGTTATTTCATTTACTTTTTTTTTTACATCTTATGTATTTGAAGATATTTTTCTTCAAATAATCGATCACAGATATCATTTGTTTCAAAACGTTTAACAATATCCTGAAATTCATTACATGACGTCACAAAGTATATCGGTTTTTAGATATTCTAAAAATAACCGTGCAATATGCTTTTTGTCGGTCAATATGCATTTTGCTATCCGCCGTTTTCACTCTACCTTCGAAAATATAGTTTAACATGTGACTATCCCTAAACGAATCAAATTTGTTAAAATATACGAATTAATAATATTATTATATATAATATAATGTATTATATGTCTCTGGTTATAGTAAATAGCTGTAAAAATTCATTTTAAAATTAGTAATAACTGGTAATAACTGGGTAGTTTTAGGAATTACATGTACATTGTATTTACTAAGCGCATCAGGAATTACATGTAATCCCTAAATTTTAGTGATTACATGTAATTCATAATTTCACCTATTTACTGTAACATGTGGGCGTTTTTCAATAAAAACGTATTTTCTTGTCCTATCCACTTTAAAAAAAATGTGTTTGGTCTTTCCAAGTAATTTTTTGTGCAGTCAGTACATTGAATTAGATTTAACATTTTTAAGCAAAGAAAGTTCCAACAGTTAATTTTTTAAAGGGATTGCTAATTTATTGATTCCTGAATGGTCCAAAACAACCAAAATGGCATGTCCCTAGACCGCCTGTTTAACATTCATACTCTAAAATATCGTAAAAAAATGTAGAAATAAATGTTATTTTTACTTAATATAATTAAGTTCTTTAATAATTCAAAAGTATGTTTAGAGCCAACATCTATGTATATAAAGTAAACAAACTTGAATGTCTATAGGAAACATTTAAAATTGCAAACATAAGTGTGTTTAGAAGCAGTTTCGTAGGGGACAGTCCCCTACGAAACAGTACTCAAATTATGAAAAAAATATCATTTTAAGGAGTATTTAAGATTGCACTTTTTGTTTACAAACAGGTCTATAATAGAGGTATTCAAAATAACTCTTGAAATTAAATTTTAGACAAGTTGATTTTCCATTTTTTTTAGGTCTGAAATATACGCTTTTATATTGAAAAACGCCCATGTATTACCTTGACTTTAGGACCAGGGGACTGATTCTGTGAGTGTAACTGTTTTGGGTTGTTGGAACTGCAGTCTCATTCTGATGCCTAAATATGAGTTGATCCTCTGGGTGGGCTGAATTTCTTTCCAGTCTAAGAAGGAATTAAACAGTCCCTGTTTCGCTTTACAGTTTACACTATTGTTGCCACGGGCATATTCTAACTTGATGGTGAGATTCTTAAAGTTATTAGAAACTTTTTCTTTGAGAGTGTCAGTTAACTGTTTGCATATTTTCTGGCTGTTGTATATTGTTTTAAAAACATGCATCACATACATATATATTTAAGTGTCTTCATTTTCTTCAACATACTTTCTCAACAGATTTTCATCCAACTGGTAACAATTAGATCAACATCACTATGTTTCACAAGTTTACGCCTTCCTCCGTTTTTAAACTGTTCACATCAAAATAATGTTGACACAAACACGTGTCGTCAAATTCCATTGTTATTAAGGTGTTTACTTTTAATCATGCTCCGCCTTCTTTTCTAGTTATTTGCGAACAGGTAAATAATATAACCTAAGGAGGTTACTAATCGTATCATCTTTTTATGCTCCGCCTTTTTCTCCCGCCAAATATGTTATTGTAAACGACAAATCGCCCCAAACCTAATCGCCCCACTTTTTCACAAACTCGCCCCACTTTTTAAAATCGCCCACTTTCTTAAAAACCACCCCACTTATAAAAAAGGGTAAAATTCCGCTGAAATAAGGTCTGCCAACTCGCCCCACTTTCAAAATAGTTTGGATAACATGCCCCCATTTATGAGGGGAGTCGGAGGGTCCTGATGCCGAAATTCCTTAATCCCGGCGAGGTCCCAAATTTAAAAAAATTAAATCCCGACAACCCGAAAATTCGTAAAAAGAAATTCCGGATCCCGAAAGGGACAAATAGATAAAACCACGTCCGTCCAATACTAGGTTTAGTCTGTTTGTTAACCGTGTAGCCTAAATTACAATGAAGTTGTGTTCATGTCAAATTGAAACTATACACATGTTCTTTTGGAAACGTATTCCAATTGGAAATGTATTCCAAATTAGGAATTTGAGCCATACTTTGCGATTCAATGAACATGAACATTTCATATTTTAAGCGAGTCATACTGTCCTATGGATACTTAACACATGACATGGGTAAAATCTCTTTGTTCTTACTGTGCTATAATTTGGATAATGCACAGCAAAGGTGTGCATTAATTATCTCAGATATACTGCACAGTTCAAACGTACTCTTTATGGGCGGACCCTCGATTTTGAAAGGAGTGTAATTCAATATAAAATTTAAAATATATCACCGAGTGTAGCGAACATAAAAAAAGATGTGATATAATTGCCAATGAGGCAACTCTCCACAAGAAAAGCCTCGGTTACACCTTACCAAGTGGCGGATCCAGAACTTTTCATAAGGAGGGGCCCACTCCAGTCATGCTTCAGTGTTTCCCTATATAAGCAACCAAATTTTTCCAACGAAAGGAGAGGGGCCGGGCCCCCAGGCTCCCCACCCCCTGGATCCACCTATGTTACTGGATAGCCCGAACGGACGCCTAACGGATAATTTTTTTTCAATCCGTTCATGTCCGTTTGACGTCCGTTGTTATCCGTTAGACATCCGTCCATATCCGTTGCATGTCCGTTAAGCGTACGTTTTATCCGTCGACGCCCGGTGGAAAATTTTGAGCATGTTCAAAAACTTTGAACGGACATCCAACGGGTAAAATGTCCGTTGAACGTCCGTTAGGCGTCCGTTTTGTACGGTACTCGTCCGTTTCGTTTCCGTTTTGTATCCGTTACGTGCATGTCCGTTATACATCCGTTGGAGGTCTGGAAGATAAATTCACCAACGGACTTCTACCGGACGTTTAACGGATAAAACGGATGTTGAACGAATGAGAAACGGACTTCTACCGGACGTATAACGGATAAAACGGATGATGAACGGATCTGAAACGGATAAATGCCAATTGAAAATTTCGCGTCAGAAATGTCAATTATTGGTATGCCAGATTTGTTAAGGTTCATGAATTCTTATTATTCATAATCGACCTTAGAGTAAGGGCGATTCTTCACAATCAAGCAGCTCTTATTCAGTTCAGGCACTGACCTTTTACGGTATTTTGAAGAATAAACCAAAACCAGTTACACCTAAACATTTTGAATATTTGATGTACATGTATTATTATTGTCACCTTTAATTTTTCCGTATATATTGTTCTTCCGTTTTATCCGGTACGCTTCCGTCAGGTGTCCGTTTTATGCGGTACTCGTCCGTTGGATGTACGTTCGACATCCTTTCTGTCCGATACGTTTCCGTTTCTCGTACGTTGCATATCCGGTGTGTGTCTGTTAGGCATTCGTTACACGTCGTTTTTATTATAGAAATCTAAATGCAAGTTTAACAGATTTAGCCAAAAAAGCTAGGAAACTCAAAGCTCTGTTTTCATTAAAAACACATGCAGCCTTTTTGGGAAATTTTCCTGTTAATGTATCCTGTAATCTTTTTGATTCTCTTATAAAACCAATTTTAACATATAATACTGAAATATCATACATGGATACATATCAATCTTATTATAGAGCAAAAGGTAGATTAAAATCCCAAAACAAAGATATAGATAATTTCCAATATTTGGACAAGACTCCCTTCGAAAAGGTTCATGTTAATTTCTGTAAATATATTTTAGGTACTAAAAAAACATCTGCTAATTTAGGTGTTAAAGCTGAACTTGGTAGACAACCAATAGAAAAATATATAAAAACACAAGCAATTCTTTATTGGGCTAGATTAAATACTGAAAACATAAACCCATTGCTAAAAGAAAGTTATACATTAAGTAAACACCTTGATTCACAAGGAGTTTATACTTGGTCCACTTTTATAAAAGATTCAACACAAGAAATGAATATTGATATACAAAAAGTAATGTCCTGTCAAAATATGGAACAAGTTAACAAACTAAAGACTTGGATTAAGAATATTACAAGTAAATTTTATTCAGAACTACTGGAAAATAAAATTAATAGTTTGAACGAAAATAACAAACTTTTTTTTTACAAAAATATTAAAGTCAAACAAGACCAAGAATTTTATCTAAAATATCGCAATTTTGAAACTAGACGTTTATTTAAAAAAAATTAGAATTAGTGACCATGATTTGCTCATTGAGAAGGGCAGATATCTAAAAATACCTCGAGACAATAGAACATGTCCAATGAAAATCACTTTCTCCTCCACTGTCAAATTAATAATGTTTTACGTATAAAACTTTTTAATGACATGGCAATAGATAATCCTATGTTTCCAAATCTATCTGATACTGAAAAACTAGTAGTACTACTAAATCCTTCTAATATAAACCAAGTGAAAAAAACAGGTTCCTTTATAAAACAGTCGTTAGAGCTGAGGACAGGGGACTCTTAGTTAGTTTTACTTGTATATATATAGATATGTGTGTGTTCAACTCAGTTATTTTATTGTTGTTGTTACTTTTGTTTATGTCACAAGTATAATGTTACTTATATGACAAATAAAGATTATTATTTATTCGGTCAGTACATCAACGGACTCCCAACGGATAACAATTTTGTCAACGGACAACTTTTATTTTCATCCGTTAGGCGTCCGTTCGTGCTATCCGGTAAGGTGTGACCGAGGCTTAACCAAATGACATAGTCATGAACAACTATAGGTTACCGTATGGCCTTCAACAATAAGCAAAGCCCATACCGCATAGTCAGCTATAAAAGGCCCCGAAATGACAAATGTAAAACAATTCAAACGAGAAACCTAACGGCCTAACCTACATACAAAAAAAGAACGAAAAACAAATATGTAACACTTCAACAATTGACAACCACTGAATTACATGCTCCTGACTTGGGACAGGCACATTCATGCAGAATGTAGCGGTGTTAAACATGTTTGTGGGCTGGCATCCCAACCTCCCTCTCCCCCAACCTGGGACAGTGGTGTAACAGTATACAACATAAGAACAAACTATAAAAATCAGTTGAAAAAGGCTTAACTCATCAGAAACAAATAACATACATCTAACAAAAACACAGAGTAGACGGGGCCGGGTACTTTATATCCCAACAACAAAAAGACACTAATTACTGATCTGAGAATACTCGAAGTTAATAATGACAGCTAGATCAAAACCACTAACAACTAATAAAAAAAATCATCATGCATCTAGAAGACTAAATTATCAATCAGTACACATCCAGCATTTCAATGAATTTAGTGTTAACACGTCGTAAACAGTCAGAGGAAAAACACGACCTTGTGCAAAGTAGTATGTAATAATTATGTAATAATGAAATTCTCGTCATTTTACATACACAGAATTTTGAAATCGGGGTTTTTGCAATCGATTCATGAATTTATTTGAAAGAAGTAAAACCATAAAAAAAAATAGTTCGACATTTAGGTTGATATGACACTTTAATCTTTCTTCTTTCTTTTGGTACCCTTTAAAATTTAAAGCTGGATGAAAGAGATTAATATGATCAGTTTAAAGTTGTCTGATTTGGGGTAAAATAAATTGTATTATATCGAAAAATATGACATTACAAATGAACAATACGTTTTATATAAATATAATTACACAAATCTGGTAATTTTATTAGTATGATGTAACGTAAAAGAGACATATATTTTTGTAATTGTCAAAGAATTCGTGATCGATATTCAAAGTTTGTATTTGTCAGCATTTTCGAAGGATTTATGGTGACCAGATTCACCTGTAAAGAATAAACACTATCTTCCGATGTTCAGACAGTTTTAAATCGATCATGACAATTCGTAATCTAATTTTCAACATTCCTCAGTTCTCTCTTGGCTGTTGGAAAGGAGGAAAGAAATGTGAAATAGAACAACAAGATGGTAGCACAGTGGTAATATCGATTCATTAAACTGGATGTAGCTGTATATTGTCACTGCCACTGTAAAAAAAATGTTATGCCATAGTAAGACATGCTTACGATGACCTATAGTTATTAATTTTTGTGTCATTTTTTGGTCTCTTTTGGAGAGTTGTCTCACTGGCAATCATAAGAGTTTATAATTATAATCTGAAATTGATTATCAACAGAAAATGTATACATGTATCAGGGCCAAGTAGGCAGAAAAGATGCAGATTATCGACATCGGACTACTCTATTAAATGATTGTATGTTCCCACTTTTCCGTTTGTCTATTATAAAATTGAGAAAGGACATTGGGAATGTGTCAAAGCGACAACAGCCCGACCATAGAGCAGACAACAGCCGAAGTCCACCAATGGGTCTTCAATGTAGCGAGAAACTCCCACACCCGTAGGCGTCTTCAGCTGGTACCTTAAAAAAATATGTATACTAGTTTAGTGATAATGGACGTCATACTAAACTCCGAATTATACACAAGAAACTAAAATTAAAAATCATACAAGACTAACAAAGGCCAGAGGCTCCTGACTTTTATACCTATTTTCCCTTTATTTTCGTCTCATGACCCTGTAACTAAGGCAACTGGTAATCTTAAGAAGTGGTATGAGTGCCAATGAGATAACTCTCTATTCAAGTCACAATTTGTAAATTTAAACCATTATAGGTCAAAGTACGGCCTTCAACAAGCAGCCTTGGCTCACACCAAACCGGCAGCAAGCTATAACAGGGTCCCAATAATGACTAGCGTAATCTCATTCAAACAGCTAGGAAAACCAACGGTCTAATCTATATAAAAAAGACCGCGATGAAGTACGTCCATTATTCATAGAACCACATAGAAACACATATGAACCTCATCAACAAGCGACAACCACTGAACATTAGGTTCCTGCATGACTGTGCCATTATTTTTGGTGTAATTCAAACAATGGTTGGTTACAATATTGACATCTTAAAAAATCTTTGAATAAAAATTCAGACAATGTAAGAAAGTTGTAAGTTGTACGCATTTTGAAACTTATGGCGATTGTGACCATTTTCATTCATGATGAAATTGTGTACACTATTCTCAACGATATGCCAAAACACTTAGAAGCAACTCTTTCTTCTCATGCAAAAAAGAACCAACATTTTGAAAATATATACATATATATAGAAACACTTGGCCAGATTTATTGTGAAAGTTCAACTTTAAAATGAATATACGAAATCTTGAAAGAATAACTGATAATCTTGCTTAGGTGACCCAAATGAAGTACCACCCAGACTTGGGGTAATTGTAATTGTAATCGTTAATCAGCTGTAATTGATTACAATTTTTCAAGTAATCAGTGTAATCATTAATCAGCCAAAAATCTGATTACATGTAATTTAATTTAATCAATTACTTTTCAAAATACCCTGTAATCCTGATTACTTTTTGATTACATTCTGATTACAATGAAAAAAAATCTAAAATTCTGTTTTTGGTCATTAAATGAACCTCTTTGTTATTCATATTTGATAAATTTTTAACATGCTAAAATGGTTTTGTTACTTTAAGCATGTCTACTTCAGTAAAAAATAAACTGTAACAGTATTGAAAAGTCATCATTAGCCTAAGCAGAGACATATAAATCAATTATATATCTTTTATCTTAGTAAAAGATATTGTATATACATGTATATTCGTCGTTTTATAATGATCTTCGTATTAATATTTGATAATAACTGTTATATATTCAAGTAATACTTTTCTTTAACCCTGAATTATAATCTTTTGTTAATTTTTGTGATTTTTGTCAACTTTGAATTGACAGGTGGGAGACTAATTAAGGTTTGTTTTTATTGCAATTACCAATTGAGTATAGCTGTAGGGAAATATATATGACAAAAGATAAATCAGACATGAACATTTATTTAATTAGCACAAACTAAATTAAAAGTTGGACAAATTAATATGTTGTTTAAAATGTTAAAAAATGTATTTGGACTGGACATGTAAAATGCAATGATTTTTAGTACTTACATATTGTTTACAATTTGATTAAACATTTCTATTAAAATTTAACATAGTTTTAACTGGTAACTTTATTTCATCCATATTCAAACTTCCATAAACTGCAACTTGGAATACATATAAATTATGAAAGAGGTCAGAAGACAAACAAAAAAAAACCTCTTGATTATGATATATCTTTATTAAATTTAATCTAAAATAATTCAGAGATCATTGGTGATAAAGTGTAATGTATATATATGTAGTCAAATTTGGTGTGTATTTAAATAGATGAAGTTTAATTTGAAGTTATCATTTTATAATTGAACCAAATAAAATACTTTCTCAAAAATGCTATAGTTATATTGAACGTTTATTCATTCACATCATTCAGAATGTTTTGTTTTTAAATTCATTGTAATCATGATTACTTTTCTAATGTAATCATTAATTTAATCAGATACTTTCAGAAATGATGTAATCATAAATTTATTTTAATCGTTCAAATGACAAAGTAATTGTAATTTAATCAATTACATTGAAAGTAATCGGACCCATCTCTTGTACCACCGGACCTTAGTCATGAAGAAAACTGCAACATTTAAAAAAAAATGTCTATAATTATATTTATCAAAGGGTCTAAGATACCTTATTGAACATTACTATTCTATGCTGTATACATTATCATACTCCGTGACAGTATCCATATACTTCACTCACGTTTTTTCGTCTATTTTTGTAGCTGTTTCTCCTGTGTGCTTCTTTTTCTAGTTTTGCTTTAAATCTATCTCCTTGACATTATCTTTTGTACAACATTAGTGCATATATATTTTACATGTAAACTAAATTGTAGTATATTCAAGGAGGAGACTTCCTAAGTTAGAAAACGTGCTTCGATAACCGTTTTGACTCTTTGAACATATAAAATAATTATAAACTATAAATTCCAACAAAATTGTACTTGGAAGATACTTGATTTCTTATTGACAGCATATTATTGATTTTGGGGCCTGTGTTTGAACAAAGTTAACATTGGTACAATTTGTACACCGCCTTTCAGTTGATTTGTTCTTGTATTCGTATGAAGCACACTTCAGCCAAGCCCGGTTATTCCAATAGTGAAATAATTCGGTGACTATTACAGAAAATGATAAGAAATATAGTTTCAGCTTTCATTACAGAAATTGTATTGTTACATGTGAACTTTTAACATACCAAATATGTCAATTTACAAAAAACTATACTGACATTTTTACAAATATAACACAGAGCCCTATTTTGACACTTCCTGTGCTTGCATCATCAACCGAGGAACACACATCACCGTTTTTTCCACATAAAAAGTTTGAAGTTCATGCATTTTAATTTGATTCTGTCTGTCCTTTTATACCGTCCAATCGCTATACTGACGTCATCAATTTTGTCAACTATGAGGTTTCAATTCTGAATGTCTCGTAACTGAAGGAATTTTAGAACTTTTTTTTTTAAATACATAAAGACCATTTCCCCTGGTATTCACAATATAAATCAATTTTAAATGTCGGTTGAAAACAAAACTTTACGACAAAAGAGATGATTTCAGCTTTCCAATTGTGAACTTTCCATTTCTAAGCAGCAACATTCCAGCAGCACCTGCATACGGGGTATATATCTCCCAATTGATACGATATTCCCGTGCTTGCATTTCCTATCATGATTTTCTTGATAGAGGTTTGCTGCTCACAAGGAAGCTATTAAACCAAGAGTTCCAAATGGTGAAGTTGAAATCATCCTTTCGTAAATTTTACGAACGCCATCACGAGTTGGTTGACCGTTATGGAATAACCGTTTCACAAATGATATCGGATATGTTCCTTACGTCGTAACTACAATCCCCTTCCCTTTCATGAATATGACCTACCGAATTAGATTATTTACCGGATTTGTAATCACATAAGCAACACGACGGGTGCCACATGTGGAGCAGGATCTGCTTACCCTTCCGGAGCACCTGAGATCACCCCTAGTTTTTGGTGGGGTTCGTGTTGTTTATTCTTTAGTTTTCTATGTTGTGTCGTGTGTACTACTGTTTTTCTGTTTGTATTTTTCATTTTTAGCCATGGCGTTGTCAGTTTGTTTTAGATTTATGAGTTTGAAAATAACCTATCATAATAGCAATTATTGTTTGTTTACGTCGTGTTCATGAACCCAGAGACATATATGATAAAATTATATGAATGAACAAAATTCCAATAAAATTAAAAATATATATATGCATAGAAAGTCTAACAAAAAAACCTACGTTTGTATTATCTGTTCCTAAGTAGTTGGTACTTTTTTATATTACGACTTGTCCAACAGTATTGGACTTCAAATTATTTGTGCTTTTTCGTGTCACTTAGTCTTACTTTTTTCTGTGTTTTTTTTTTTTTTTTGCCTCGAATTTTTTGCACTGACGTTTGTTTTAATTTCCGGCTTTTTTTTATCCATGACATTGTCAGTTTATTTTCGACTTTTGGGTTTGAAAGTTGATTTCGCCTATCTTTAGTTAAGTTTCAAACACAGAGTAATTAAATTATACATCTCATACCAATCACGTTTATATAGAAGTCTTGATTAACGAACAAAGGTAAGTTTTACACTCGTGATGAGTTAATTATTAATCCATGAAAGTGTTGATCCGTGTATAACCACCGTTCAAATGTCTCTAATCGGTCAACAGTTTGAGACGAAAGACTGTTTGACTGTCTATTTTTTGTTTCAAGTAGTGCACATGAAAACATTCCCTCGGAAGAAAAGGACGTTGATGGTACTACTATAACAAATAGTAAGTTAACCTAAGGAAAACATATTTATGCTGTTAAGGATGTTCTTAATAGGTGAGGATTTGGAATAAGTGTCAAATGTTCGGACTCCTCGGTGTTTTTTATACGATACAATGTAAAAATATTTTGCCCCATAACACCTATTTATCTTTTAACATAAGACTTTATAATTCATAAAAGGTCATTTTACAAAATTTAAGCAGATTCTTATTTTCTTTCTTTTGATTTGAGACCCAAATAATACCAATGCAAAATTAAGGTAAAAGTCCGAGTCAGCCTTTTCCCGCCATATTTTATAAATCAAATATCTCGAAAAGGAGCTCCATGACCTATCAATATTTTTAGCTTAGTTTGATCCTTTTCCAAAACTCTTCCAGCTTAAAGTATCAATTTTGATTTCTTGATTTATTTAATTTTACCTTAGATCACCTAAGTTCATCCTTAATTATTTTAGTATAACGAAGGGGATATTTCATTGGAACTAAAGTGAGTGGAAATGTGAAGAGAAATATCTCAAGATGTATAACAGCAAACGAGTATCCGAGTACTCGGCCTTTCGAGTACTCGTTGCCATCCCTAGGCTACTAGTTATACTAGCCTGTTGTCAGAAAAAAAAGTAAAATTACAACCTGAATTGTTTTGGCGATACATATTAAAATTTTCCTTGGCTTATAATGAACCCCAATGAAAACTGTTGGAATGAATACTTTATTGCAAAAAACATATGACGCCCGACAAGCAAAAACGACCCTTATGGCAAAAATTATAAATTATCAGATTTTTTTATTAATTAAACAGAAAATACTAATGCCAACTCAATGTAAAAAATTTGAAAACAATCGGCGAAAAACTAGTTGAGAACTTAAATTTTTGGGTTACACATGAAAATGTGTTCTAACAACGTAACGTTGGAATCATTACACTTAAACGTCGATTTAAGTTTGCTGCAATTTACTAGTTTACTCTTCTCCTGGTGCTTTACAAAATGAAACCTGATATTCCTTCCTAGCATATGGACGAATTTTTAAATATAAATGTTCGTACCTAACACGTGCAATTCCAGCTCCAGAAATAACTACAGGACGAGCCAACATATCGAATTATTATAAAGTACGATGCAGAGTGTATTTCTGTTTTAACTTGTGCATTTGTTTTTTGCAAAATTAATTCCTGATTTATCATGAGGGTCGATGAAATAATGGTACTTTCTGATACCATAGAATATGTTTAAACAAAACAGATAACATTGGTTTCTAGTCTCTCCATTGCTAAGTAGTTTCATCGTTCTCTGGCGTACACTGTTAAACGATATTATTGATGGTGATTTTCGGAAGAATTCTGCTACATGAGATACAGTATCACAGTTTGATCGTCAGTATTTGTTTTAGCTTGACAAAATCTACCAAACGTTTAGTATGACCAAAGATTTGGGTTTTTTTTTCTAATATCGTACAGTTAGCACAGTCAAAGCAAGATAGTCAGTCATATATATACCGATTTTTTTTCTCCTACAATAACAGAACACTTTCATTTGTTGGATTTCAAATATAAAAGAATTCTTTTTATTTTGGTAGCGATTTCATTTATTTTTCAGTGTTATCTTAAATGTAATTAAAAAAGAAGCACTGAATTGTGAACTCCTGATTCTTCCAGGGCACTATCTGTTTTTCTTGGGGTTCGTGTTGCTCAATTTTCAAATTTCTGTGTTATTTTTTGTTTCACTCGTTTGTTTTTAAGACATGGTCATCTGAGTTTTCTGTTTATGATTTATGATTTCACGCGTGGTGTTTGTTTGTATTTATTTGATATTAAGAATCAACTTGACTAATTTTTACTCTTATTCGATCTTTCTCAGGTTCATATTGAATCAATTCATATTGCCAGTTAAAACAGTTGGGCCATTCAAAATCAAATTGACAATAAAATTTGAAATGAAATATAGACTAAAGGAGCTCATTGTGGGAATTTGTTGTGGAAGGTCAGTGTTTTGAACATTTAATCTAAAGGAGTGGAATATATTTTGTCAATAGGGCGTTTTTTTACAGCCTATTTTTTTTTTAGTGTGAAGGCAAAGGTAATATCTTTAGTTAGCTTGCTTGCTAGCTTAGTCCGAGATTACTCTGACGTCCAACGGCTGTTTTGCCAGACAAGTCCCACGGCCCCAGCTTGTCTGGCAAAACAGCCGTTGGACGTCAGAGTAATCTCGGACTATTGCTAGCTGAACCGTGAAGTCATTATTAGGTCATGTAAACTACCCTCCTTAAAAAGTAGACTCATCAGACAGATAACCAATCTATCTGTCTGTACGACTGGGCTACATCGAAAGGATGGTATTCTACCTTAGCTAACCAAAGATATTACCTTTGCCTACACACTCAATGGAATTGGATGTAATAAACTTAATTGTTTCATATTTTTCATATCGGGTCTTTTATAGCCGACGATACGGTATGTTTTGTCTCATTATTGAAGGCCTATAACTACGACCTGGGACTATACTAATCTAAGAGTCCCAGCTACGACACACAGATTTCACAATAGTAACAAATTTGGAGCTAATTCCACTTTTAAGGAGTTTATACATAAGTATTCTTCGGTCCAGCTTGTCAAACGCTTTACGGAAATCTACGAATGAACAGTACATATTTTGCTTTTGTTGAAGAGTATTAGTAATAATTCAATGTAATACAAATATTGCATCTATAGTAGATCGTCCGGGTCTGAAGCCAAATTGATTGTTGATGAGTTTTTCTTCTTCCTCTGACCACGACAATAAACGATTGGTTAAAATAGAAGTGTATAGTTTGGATAAAACACTAACTAAAACTATTGGTCTATATATAATAAAGAAGATGTGGTATGATTGCCAATGAGACAACTATCCACAAAAGACCAAAATGACACAGACATTAACAACTATAGGTCACCGTACGGCCTCAACAATGAGCAAAGCCCATACTGCATAGTCAGCTGTAATAGGCCCCGATAAGACAATGTAAAACAATTCAAACGAGAAAACTAACGGCCTTATTTATGTAAATAAATGAACGAAAAACAAATATGTAACACATAAACAAACGACAACCACTGAATAACAGGCTCCTGACTTGGGACAGGCACATACATAAATAATGTGGCGGGGTTAAACATGTTAGCGGGATCCCAACCCTCCCCCTAACCTGGGACAGTGTTATAACAGTACAACATAAGAACGAACTATAAAAAAACAGTTGAAAAAGGCTTTAACTCATCAGATGGACCAAAATACAAGTAGACGTGGCCGGGTACTTATACATCCCGACACAAAAAGACGCAATGAACAGATCTGAGAGTACTCGCAGTTGTCTGACAGCTAGTTCAAAGCCACTAACAACTAATAAAAAAATCACATGCATCTAAGACTAAACTATCAATCCGTACACATCCAACATCCAATGGATTTAGTGTAAAGACGTCATAAACAGCCAAAGAAAAACATGACCTTGTGCAATGCCAAGTTACAGATATCGACAGATTGTAGATCCATGAATATGTATATGTATATAACATACTAGTAATATTTAGTTAGCTTTTAATTTACTGATAACAAAATCAATATTTATACCAATAAAAACAATATTCAATGATCTTATTACAGTGTTAAATAGGTAACCTTTTAGAATAAGTTTATTTAAAGGAGCGACAAGTTTACATGGATCATTTCTAAATTTCCGGGGAAGGTTAACAACATTTCCGTAAAAATGAGGATGTGCTATCCCGTTTGAAATAAGTTTTTTACAGGTACAACCAAACTTCAAAACCAAATCTTTATATCTATGGAAAAATTTAGTAAAGGTTTTAAGTAATTTATGGTAACGATATCCCTGGTTTAATAATTTACCAGTAATACATAGGTTGCGTTCGTTAAAATCAAAAACGTCACAACAGACACGGGCATAGCGAACAAGTTGTGAAATATAAACACCGTAAGATGGTGCCAAAGGAACATCACCATCTAAAAATGGAAAATTAACAATAGGGAACGAAAAATCGTCTCTTTTGTCGTAAATTTTAGTGTGGAGTTTCCCATTCAAAACCGAAATATCTAAATCCAGGAAAGGACAGTCATTACCGAATAAATTTGATTTATTTAAAGTAAGTTCCTTGGGGTAAATTTCAGCGGAATATTGAGAAAATTCTTGATTATTTAACGAAAAAATATCATCAAGATAACGGTAAGTGTTGTTGAATTGATCAATTAAATGCAATTTCGACCGGTCTTTACTGAGTTTAGTCATAAACTGTGATCGTAACAGTACAAAAACAAGTCTGCTATTAAAGGGGCACAATTAGTTCCCTATAGTTGTTCGGATCTGATAAATCACCAGTTTTAGGAACCGCTATGACTAAACATTCTGTCCGGTGATCAGGATATATTCGAGATGAAAAAATAAAGTTAAACAAAATTTTCAGAATTGGTGCAAATAAGATCGGACAACAAGATAACATTTCGCTAATTATGCCATCATTTCCCGCACTTTTTCTTGACTTCATTTTATGTATTGCAGCTTTAATTTCAACCTCAGATATTTCAATGTCTAGGTCATTTATATTCAAATTAAAAAAAAAAAGAATTGTTCATAAGGTTTAAAACTTCGTCACATAAATCTGGTGGGTTATCTTCAAGGATAGATTCAAAGTGTTTTAACATTAATGCATTGTCTATTTTGCAACCAGTGTTTGTTTAATATTTACGAACCTCGGTCCAGAATTTCCTAGGGTCTGTTTTCGCCACGTTACTTAAATTTTGCCTTTTCGCCGCTTGCAATTGAACTTTGCCGTTCGTTTCACCTTATTATAATTATTCCTTTCAGTTCCATACAATTGTCTATTTGTCTCTATGGGGTGTCTAAAGAAGAAGTTGCGAGCACGATGGAACTGATCACGGGCATATGCACACTTTACATCAAACCATTCATTATCCGGTCTATCTGTATTTTACATCAAACCATTCATTATCCGGTCCATCTGTATTTTACATCAAACCATTCATTATCCGGTCTATCTGTATTTTATATCAAACCATTCATTATACGGTCTATCTGTATTTGTTTTATCTCGTATAAGAATCGAACGACCAAAAACTTTTAAAGCATTGTTATAGAAAATGTTTGAAACATCACTAACTGCAATATTCATATCATCGTTCGAAATATTACTCACTAATGATGTTAAACTTTCTGTTTGTTGTTGTATCCTTTCAACAAAATCGTTTGTTTTACTATCGTCCCATATTAAAATATTTTGAGTCTTACGGTATACGTTTTTGGGCTTGCATCTGCTAAAACGAGTTCAAAAAATAACGGTGCATGGTCGGAATGTTCTATGAGTTCTAAAACATTAAAATCCGACCATAGTTTGTAATCGTCTGGTGATAGGAGAAGATAGTCATTTACACTTTCGATATGCAAAATGTAAATTTCTTGTCTTGGGCATTTGAACGCAAACAAGAATTGCCAGTAAGGAATAATTAGATAAAAAAAAAAAACAAAAAAAAAAAAACAACGATGAAAAACCTGTGCAGAGACAGAAAACCAACGTAATTAGAAATTGGGATATTGTTTTTTGTTTGCATTTATATAAAGTTAGGTAGCAATTAACAGTTAGGAAAAAATACTAAAATTTGCCCTTATGAATTTTACCAAGCTTTTTTGCAATATCAAGCTTACTGTTTGTCATATATGGGCATATGTTTGTATCAGAATCTTCCATAGATTTTATATCCAGTATATAAAATGGTAAAATATAATTTCTTTTTGGTATATCCATGGCAACAATCTGCATTTATTTGTTATAAAATATTGCAAAAAAGGGGGGGGGGGAGATGTCACATATTTCCCCAAAATTTGGCTAAAAGTAGAATTTCAATCGCTTGAAGTAATACCTTTTCTGTAACTGTGTACATATATCATTCAGCAAATCCAATGAAAATCATATGTCTTTCATCTCATTTTTGTCGAGCCTGCAACTTTTGTTGCAGAAAGCTCGACATAGGGATAGTGATCCGGCGGCGGCGGCGGTGTTAGCTCACTTCTTAAAAGCTATATATTTTGAAGTTTCCGTCAGTCACATGTCCAATGTCCTTGACCTCATTTTCATGGTTCAGTGACCACTTGAAAAAAAGTTCAGAATTTTTGTAACGTTGAATTCTCTCTTATTATAAGTAATAGGATAACTATATTTGGTATGTGCGTACCTTGCAAGGTCCTCATGCCCGTCAGACAGTTTTCACTTGACCTCGACCTCATTTCATGGATCAGTGAACAAGGTTAAGTTTTGGTGGTCAAGTCCATATCTCAGATACTATAAGCAATAGGGCTAGTATATTTGGTGTATGGAAGGACTGGAAGGTGTACATGTCCAACTGGCAGGTGTCATCTGACCTTGACCTCATTTTCGTGGTTCAGTGGTTATAGGTATGTTTTTGTGTTTTGGTCTGTTTTTCTCATACTTTATGCAATAGGTCTACTATATTTGTTGTATGGAATGATTGTAAGGTGTACATGTCTAGCGGGCAGATGTCATCTGACCTTGACCTCATTTTCATGGTTCAGTGGTCAAAGTTAAGTTTTTAAGTTTTTATCTTTTTATCTAATATTATATGCCAAAGGTCAACTATATTTGGTGTATGAAAATATATTATGATCTATATGTCAGTCCCGCAGGTTTTATTTGACCATGACCTCAATTGCACGGTTCATTGGACAGTGTTAAGTTTTTGTGTTTTGGTCTATTTTTCTTAAACTATAAGTAATAGGTCAACTATATTTGTTGAATGGAAGCATTGTCAGCTGTACATGTCTGCCTGGCATGGTTCATCTGACCTTGACCTCATTTTCATGGTTCATTGGTCTTTGTTTAACTATCTTGTTTAATGTTAAGTTTATGTGACAGTTGTAATAACGCTTTATACTTAGGACTATCAACATAATATCAATGATTAGTAAAGAAGGCGAGACATTTCAGTGTGTGCACTCTTGTTTGTAAAATTGCGTCAAAAACTTCGTGTAGAAAAAGAGTGTTGGTAAACAGTACATTAATTTCTGGACCGATGGCCGGTCTAGCTATGAAAATACGGATTGTCAAACAGAAAACAGCCCATAAAACATGTAATAAATCATCTTGATGCACTTATAAACCATCTTTGACGGCTAAATTAGCACTCATCTGTCTAAAAATGAATTTTATTACACAATAACTTTCCTATTTGAAAAATCCATAGGGGCCAAAATGCGAAACTAAACTCCTAACTGTGTATTGCTACCTTATGCCTTTTTTCCATCTTGAAAAAAAACATAATTGAGAACGGAAATGGGGAATGTGTCAAAGAGAAAACCATCCAATAAAGAGCAGAAAACAGCCCAAGGTCACCAAGGAGTCTTCAACACAAGGAGAAAATCCCGCACCCGGAGTCGGGCTGTAGCTGGCCCTAAATTTGCAATTTTCAGACCTGTGTTTCACAACACAAAGTTAAAGATCGGGTGCACAAACATAAATGAGCACGAAGACTGACTTTGTCACTTGCGGGCACCTACGATGTGAAAACAAAAATTATATATTTCATAAAATTATAAATTACAAATTGAGAACAAATTAGTTGTGCATCTTGCAGTACCCGAAAAATACCCACCAAGAAAAGCGTTGCATACATTTCAGTGTGAAAAATCATGCTAATTAAAAGAAAGTAAAAGAGGATTTTCCCTGGGTTTGGAGTTCGGTGCAAACAAAGGGTGGTGTGGTGAAGGGTATTGGTATGGAGAATACACACAGTGAATTTTCAGTTCAAAAGAATGCATGAAGCTGTTAGCAAATTGATGAGTTGGACGATCAGTCAATCAATGTACAACAAAATGCAATTACAAACGTTTAAGCATGTAGACAGACATGTGAACATGTTGACAGACTGATGGACATGTAGACAGTCACACAGCTTGGTAAACAAATAGATCGACTGATAGCCGTGTCGACAGACTGTTGGACCTGAAGACACAGCTTGTTAGACATATAGACCGACTGATAGCCATGTCGACAGACTGTTGGACATGTAGACACAGCTTGGTAGACATATAAACCGACTGATAGTAATGTCGACGGACTGTTGGACATGTAGACACAGCTCGGTAGACATATAGATCAACTGACAGTCGATTCGACAGACTGTTGGACATGAAGACACAGCTTGTTAGATATATAGACCGATATAGCCATGTCGACAGACTGTTGGGCATGAAGACAGACTAGTGGACACATAGACAGACCGATGGATCATGCAAATGTAGACGGACTAGTGAACAAAGACAGACTTGCGGAAACATATCCAGACTGTTGAGAATGTAGTCAGACTATTATAAAGGACTGGTGAAAATAAAGACAAACTTTTAGACACATAGACAGAATGATGAACATGTATAGACACAAATGTGTTAATGTAAATTGACAAACAAATTATAGGGATGTCAAAATATCTGAATTTTAATACTCGGATACTCTGTCATGATACTCGAGTACTCGGATGAATCTTAAACGTCTATTGAAAAGTTGAGACTTTAGGTGGAATGCAGTGTTTTTGTTATTACCTTTCATAAACATATTAAGACAAATTTATTACAAACCGCATGATAGCTTAATTGCTCTTATGTTTTTTTGTGTCAATTAAACAATGAATTATTATCGACCGCTGTTTCTGCAAATAACCTATCATAATATCAATTATTGTTTGTTTACGTGTTCATGAACCCAGAGACATATATTACAATAATATGAATGAACAAAATTCCAATAAAATTAAAATTATTTGCATACAAAGTCCGACAAAGAAGACTACATTTTTATCATCTGTTACTGAGGAGTCGGTATTTTTTATATAACGACTTGTCCATTAATTTGTAAACAAAAGTATTGAACTTCAAATTATTTGTGCTTTTTCGTGTCGCTCAGTCTTACTTTTTTCTGTGTTTTTTTTTACACAGAGTAATTAAATTATACATCTCATACCAAATCACGTTTATATAGAAGTCTTGATTAACGAACAACGGTAAGTTTTACACTCGTGATGAGTTAATTATTAATTCATGAAAGTGTTGATCCGTGTATAACCACCGTTCAAATGTCTCTAATCAGTTGCGTAGGGTTCACCGTTTCTTATTAAGAAATATGATCTGGTCAACAGTTTCAGACGAAAGACTTGTTTGACTTTCTAGTTTTTATTTCAAGTAGTGCACATGAAAACATTCACTCGGAAAAGAACGTTGATGGTACTTCTATAACAAATAGTAACCTAAGGAAAACATATTTATGTTGTTAAGTATGTACTTAGGTGAGGTTTTGGAATAAATGTCAAATGTTCGGACTCCTCGGTGTTTTTCATACGATACAATGTAAAATATTTTGCCCCATAACACCTATTTATCATTTAACATAAGACTTAATAATTCATAAAAATGTAATTTAACGAAATTTAAGCAGATTCTTGATTTTCTTTCTTTTGATTTGAGACCCAAATAATACCAATGCAAAATTTAGGTAAAAGTCCGAGTCAGCCTTTTCCCGCCATATTTTATAAATCAACAAGTGTGGACACAGATGAGTGTGGACACAAATGAGTGTGGATAGTATGTTTGGATGTTTGACAGTGTTTTATGATAAATGTAGTTCTATGATTTTCCTATATGTGTTATTAACTGTGTTGCACGATGACAACCAACCGGAGCATTAGGAGTATTGTTTATTTTATATTTAGTTTAGTGTTTATGTTCACGACAGGCATGGAAGAGACACTAATTGCATTAGTTACCAAATGATTATGATAGAATATGTTCCACATCTTTGATTTTGGATACATTTTATAGCTAGGAGAGCAACACATAATAGGTTCAATTTTTCGTGATTTTTTTTAAATTGGGAGATGATATCTGAGAACATGATAAAAGGAGCCTGTAATTCAGTGGTTGTCGTTTGTTTATGTGTTACATATTCGTTTTTTCTTTATTTTTTGTACATAAATAAGCCTGTTATTTTTCTCCTTTGAATTGTTTCACATTGTCATTTCCAGACCTTTTATAGCTGACTATGCTGCATTAACTTTGCTCATTGTTGAAGGTTGTGTGGCGACCTGTAATTGTTAATTTCTATGTCATTTTGGTCTGTTGTGGAGAATTGTCTCATATCACATCTTTTTTTATATGTATTTGGTAACTATTTGTATGGTTCTATTTATATATACTGAGTGCCAATGAAAACGCAACACTTGTTATAAATCAAATATCTCGAAAAGAAGCTCCATGACCTATCAATATTTAACACGGGTAGTTCAGTGGTTGTCGTTGGTTTGTGCCTGTCATGTTTGTTTTGCGGGATTGTTTTGTTATGAATAAGTCCGTTTGTTTGCAAGTATGAATTATTTACATTTTACATGTAGTTGCCTTTCATAGCCGATTGTACAGAAGGCTTTGAATATTTCCAAAAACTATATAGAATTATGTATGATAAAACGTAGATTTTGGTATCATTTCAAAATAGAAAGTAAGTTTCCTGGATGCAATTTTTCTAGAATGAAGGAATAGCCCATTAAGACTCTTTCCTATATTTCTTGTTCAAATTAAGAACTATATAGCCAGTGAATAGTTTTAAAACTTTAAAAAAATGTTTTATTAAATTATGAACTTAGTCCCACTTTAAAGCTGAAATCAAATTCTCCTGCTGCATGTACGTACTTTTTGTCACTGGCATATCTGTTCGTGTTTCGGCCTTAGCCAATAGTTCAAGGATTATTTTATTTAAGAATTGAATGCTTCTTTCTGTAAATTTATAGGGTTGACCGAAATACATCTTGTATGAAGTGCGATCAACGCTTATACATGTACAACCCTACGAAATTACTTAAGAAGCATTCAAAACTATACTTAAACCTATTGATCTGAACATTTACTAAATGATACTGAAGGGACGTCCATGTGAATATTTGTTAGCGAGAAGTCTCTGCTAGGTACATAATTAATATATCACCCGAGACAGAGATGTTATAAGAAAATTATTGTTCATGTGTGACACGTTTCCCAGTCAACTTGTTTTAAAATTACCCGATGCCAGTGTGATAAAATCCACTAATATACCAGGCATAACATATGAATATATAAACTGTAATAATATTAAAAAATGATTGTTTTTTCAATAAACTCAAACTTGATCATTAAAAACTGTTTTTTTTTTCAAATGATCGCATTATACATTTCATTTCTATAAGTACTAATAAAAAAGGGTCTTTAGTGATGACAATGCAATTCATTTGCAGGTATGTTTTCTGTTAGGGCCTTTGAGTATGTCTAATGTCACCTTTTCTTTTTTTTTTCCAGCAGGGCGCGATGCAGATTGAAGATTCGAAGGTATGTTTTCTGTTAAGGCCTTTGTGTATGTCTAATGTCGCCTTTTCTTTTTTTCTAGCAGGGCGCGACGCAGATTGAGGATTTTCAGGTATGTTTTCTGTTAAGACCTTTGTGTATGTCTAATGATTTTTTTTTTTTTCCTTTAGGTCGTGTGGCCTTTTTTTTTGCAGGGCGCAACGCAGATTGAGGATTCCCAGGTATGTTTTCTGTTAAGACCTTTGTGTATGTCTAATTGCGCCTTTTCTTTTTTTCTAGCAGGGCACGACGCAGATTGAGGATTCCCAGGTATGTTTTCTGTTAAGACCTTTGTGTATGTCTAATTGCGCCTTTTCTTTTTTTCTAGCAGGGCGCGACGCAGATTGAGGATTCCCAGGTATGTTTTCTGTTAAGACCTTTGTGTATGTCTAATGGTTTCTTTTTTTTTCCTTTAGGTCGTGTGGCCTTTTTTTTTTTGCAGGGCGCGATGCAGATTGAGGATTCCCAGGTATGTTTTCTGTTAAGACCTTTGTGTATGTCTAATTGCACCTTTTCTTTTTTTCTAGCAGGGCGCGACGCAGATTGAGGATTCCCAGGTATGTTTTCTGTTAAGACCTTTGTGTATGTCTAATTGCGCCTTTTCTTTTTTTCTAGCAGGGCGCGACGCAGATTGAGGATTCCCAGGTATGTTTTCTGTTAAGACCTTTGTGTATGTCTAATTGCACCTTTTCTTTTTTTTTAGCAGGGCGCGACGCAGATTGAGGATTCCCAGGTATGTTTTCTGTTAAGACCTTTGTGTATGTCTAATTGCGCCTTTTCTTTTTTTCTAGCAGGGCGCGACGCAGATTGAGGATTCCCAGGTATGTTTTCTGTTAAGACCTTTGTGTATGTCTAATTGCGCCTTTTCTTTTTTTTTAGCAGGGCGCGACGCAGATTGAGGATTTTTTCCAGGTATGTTTTCTGTTAAGACCTTTGTGTATGTCTAATTGCGCCTTTTCTTTTTTTCTAGCAGGGCGCGACGCAGATTGAGGATTCCCAGGTATGTTTTCTGTTAAGACCTTTGTGTATGTCTAATGGTTTCTTTTTTTTTCCTTTAGGTCGTGTGGCCTTTTTTTTTGCAGGGCGCGACGCAGATTGAGGATTCCTAGGTATGTTTTCTGTTAAGACCTTTGTGTATGTCTAATTGCACCTTTTCTTTTTTTCTAGCAGGGCGCGACGCAGATTGAGGATTTCCAGGTATGTTTTCTGCTAAGACCTTTGTGTATGTCTAATTGCACCTTTTCTTTTTTTTTAGCAGGGCGCGACGCAGATTGAGGATTTTTTCCAGGTATGTTTTCTGTTAAGACCTTTGTGTATGTCTAATTGCGCCTTTTCTTTTTTTCTAGCAGGGCGCGACGCAGATTGAGGATTCCCAGGTATGTTTTCTGTTAAGACCTTTGTGTATGTCTAATTGCGCCTTTTCTTTTTTTCTAGCAGGGCGCGACGCAGATTGAGGATTCCCAGGTATGTTTTCTGTTAAGACCTTTGTGTATGTCTAATTGCACCTTTTCTTTTTTTCTAGCAGGGCGCGACGCAGATTGAGGATTCCCAGGTATGTTTTCTGTTAAGACCTTTGTGTATGTCTAATTGCACCTTTTCTTTTTTTTTAGCAGGGCGCGACGCAGATTGAGGATTCCCAGGTATGTTTTCTGTTAAGACCTTTGTGTATGTCTAATTGCGCCTTTTCTTTTTTTCTAGCAGGGCGCGACGCAGATTGAGGATTCCCAGGTATGTTTTCTGTTAAGACCTTTGTGTATGTCTAATTGCGCCTTTTCTTTTTTTTTAGCAGGGCGCGACGCAGATTGAGGATTTTTTCCAGGTATGTTTTCTGTTAAGACCTTTGTGTATGTCTAATTGCGCCTTTTCTTTTTTTCTAGCAGGGCGCGACGCAGATTGAGGATTCCCAGGTATGTTTTCTGTTAAGACCTTTGTGTATGTCTAATGGTTTCTTTTTTTTTCCTTTAGGTCGTGTGGCCTTTTTTTTTGCAGGGCGCGACGCAGATTGAGGATTCCTAGGTATGTTTTCTGTTAAGACCTTTGTGTATGTCTAATTGCACCTTTTCTTTTTTTCTAGCAGGGCGCGACGCAGATTGAGGATTTCCAGGTATGTTTTCTGCTAAGACCTTTGTGTATGTCTAATTGCACCTTTTCTTTTTTTTTAGCAGGGCGCGACGCAGATTGAGGATTTTTTCCAGGTATGTTTTCTGTTAAGACCTTTGTGTATGTCTAATTGCGCCTTTTCTTTTTTTCTAGCAGGGCGCGACGCAGATTGAGGATTCCCAGGTATGTTTTCTGTTAAGACCTTTGTGTATGTCTAATTGCGCCTTTTCTTTTTTTTTAGCAGGGCGCGACGCAGATTGAGGATTTTTTCCAGGTATGTTTTCTGTTAAGACCTTTGTGTATGTCTAATTGCGCCTTTTCTTTTTTCTAGCCGAGCGCGACGCAGATTGAGGATTCCCAGGTATGTTTTCTGTTAAGACCTTTGTGTATGTCTAATTGCGCCTTTTCTTTTTTTCTAGCAGGGCGCGACGCAGATTGAGGATTCCCAGGTATGTTTTCTGTTAAGACCTTTGTGTATGTCTAATGGTTTCTTTTTTTTTCCTTTAGGTCGTGTGGCCTTTTTTTTTTTTGCAGGGCGCGACGCAGATTGAGGATTCCCAGGTATGTTTTTAAGACCTTTGTGTATGTCTAATTGCACCTTTTCTTTTTTTCTAGCAGGGCGCGACGCAGATTGAGGATTCCCAGGTATGTTTTCTGTTAAGACCTTTGTGTATGTCTAATTGCGCCTTTTCTTTTTTTCTAGCAGGGCGCGACGCAGATTGAGGATTCCCAGGTATGTTTTCTGTTAAGACCTTTGTGTATGTCTAATTGCGCCTTTTCTTTTTTTCTTGCAGGGCGCGACGCAGATTGAGGATTCCCAGGTATGTTTCTGTTAAGACCTTTGTGTATGTCTAATTGCGCCTTTTCTTTTTTTCTAGCAGGGCGCGACGCAGATTGAGGATTCCCAGGTATGTTTTCTGTTAAGACCTTTGTGTATGTCTAATTGCGCCTTTTCTTTTTTTCTAGCAGGGCGCGACGCAGATTGAGGATTCCCAGGTATGTTTTCTGTTAAGACCTTTGTGTATGTCTAATGGTTTCTTTTTTTTTCCTTTAGGTCGTGTGGCCTTTTTTTTTTTTGCAGGGCGCGACGCAGATTGAGGATTCCCAGGTATGTTTTCTGTTAAGACCTTTGTGTATGTCTAATTGCACCTTTTCTTTTTTTCTAGCAGGGCGCGACGCAGATTGAGGATTCCCAGGTATGTTTTCTGTTAAGACCTTTGTGTATGTCTAATTGCGCCTTTTCTTTTTTTCTAGCAGGGCGCGACGCAGATTGAGGATTCCCAGGTATGTTTTCTGTTAAGACCTTTGTGTATGTCTAATTGCGCCTTTTCTTTTTTTCTAGCAGGGCGCGACGCAGATTGAGGATTCCCAGGTATGTTTTCTGTTAAGACCTTTGTGTATGTCTAATTGCGCCTTTTCTTTTTTTTTAGCAGGGCGCGACGCAGATTGAGGATTTTTTCCAGGTATGTTTTCTGTTGAGACCTTTGTGTATGTCTAATTGCGCCTTTTCTTTTTTCTAGCTGGGCGCGACGCAGATTGAGGATTCCCAGGTATGTTTTCTGTTAAGACCTTTGTGTATGTCTAATTGCGCCTTTTCTTTTTTCTAGCTGGGCGCGACGCAGATTGAGGATTCCCAGGTATGTTTTCTGTTAAGACCTTTGTGTATGTCTAATGGTTTCTTTTTTTTTCCTTTAGGTTGTGTGGCCTTTTTTTTTTTTGCAGGGCGCGATGCAGATTGAGGATTCCCAGGTATGTTTTCTGTTAAGACCTTTGTGTATGTCTAATTGCACCTTTTCTTTTTTTCTAGCAGGGCGCGACGCAGATTGAGGATTCCCAGG
Organism: Mytilus galloprovincialis; assembly: GCF_965363235.1. Taxonomy (NCBI): domain Eukaryota; kingdom Metazoa; phylum Mollusca; class Bivalvia; order Mytilida; family Mytilidae; genus Mytilus; species Mytilus galloprovincialis. The sequence continues at coordinate 58,001,667 of NC_134841.1, forward strand.
TATGTTTTCTGTTAAGACCTTTGTGTATGTCTAATTGCGCCTTTTCTTTTTTTCTAGCAGGGCGCGACGCAGATTGAGGATTCCCAGGTATGTTTTCTGTTAAGACCTTTGTGTATGTCTAATGGTTTCTTTTTTTTTCCTTTAGGTCGTGTGGCCTTTTTTTTTTTTGCAGGGCGCGACGCAGATTGAGGATTCCCAGGTATGTTTTCTGTTAAGACCTTTGTGTATGTCTAATTGCACCTTTTCTTTTTTTCTAGCAGGGCGCGACGCAGATTGAGGATTCCCAGGTATGTTTTCTGTTAAGACCTTTGTGTATGTCTAATTGCGCCTTTTCTTTTTTTCTAGCAAGGCGCGCCGCAGATTGAAGATTCCCAGGTATGTTTTCTGTTAATACCTTTGTGTATGTCTAATTGCGCCTTTTCTTTTTTTTTAGCAGGGCGCGACGCAGATTGAGGATTCCCAGGTATGTTTTCTGTTAAGACCTTTGTGTATGTCTAATTGCGCCTTTCCTTTTTTTCTAGCAGTGCGCGACGCAGATTGAGGATTTCCAGGTATGTTTTCTGTTAAGACCTTTGTGTATGTCTAATTGCGCCTTTTCTTTTTTTCTATCAAGGCGCGCCGCAGATTGAAGATTCCCAGGTATGTTTTCTGTTAATACCTTTGTGTATGTCTAATTGCGCCTTTTCTTTTTTTCTAGCAGGGCGCGACGCAGATTGAGGATTCCCAGGTATGTTTTCTGTTAAGACCTTTGTGTATGTCTAATTGCGCCTTTCCTTTTTTTCTAGCAGTGCGCGACGCAGATTGAGGATTTCCAGGTATGTTTTCTGTTAAGACCTTTGTGTATGTCTAATGGTTTCTTTTTTTTTCCTTTAGGTCGTGTGGCCTTTTTTTTTTTGCAGGGCGCGACGCAGATTGAGGATTCCCAGGTATGTTTTCTGTTAAGACCTTTGTGTATGTCTAATTGCGCCTTTTCTTTTTTTCTAGCAGGGCGCGACGCAGATTGAGGATTCCCAGGTATGTTTTCTGTTAAAACCTTTGTGTATGTCTAATTTCGCCTTTTCTTTTTTTCTAGCAGAGCGCGACGCAGAATCCCAGGTATGTTTTCTGTTAAGACCTTTGTGTATGTCTTATTGCGCCTTTTCTTTTTTTCTAGCAGGGCGCGACGCAGATTGAGGATTCCCAGGTATGTTTTTTGTTAAGACCTTTGTGTATGTCTAATGGTTTCTTTTTTTTTTCCTTTAGGTCGTGTGGCCTTTTTTTTTTTTGCAGGGCGCGACGCAGATTGAGGATTCCCAGGTATGTTTTCTGTTAAGACCTTTGTGTATGTCTAATTGCGCCTTTTCTTTTTTTCTATCAGGGCGCGATGCAAATTGAGGATTCCCAGGTATGTTTTCTGTTAAGACCTTTGTGTATGTCTAATTGCGCGTTTTCTTTTTTTCTAGCAGGGCCAACGCAGATTGAGGATTCCCAGGTATGTTTTCTGTTAAGACCTTTGTGTATGTCTAATTGCGCCTTTTCTTTTTTTCTTGCAGGGCGCGACGCAGATTGAGGATTCCCAGGTATGTTTTCTGTTAAGACCTTTGTGTATGTCTAATTGCGCCTTTTGTTTTTTTCTAGCAGGGCGCGACGCAGTTTGAGGATTCCCAGGTATGTTTTCTGTTAAGACCTTTGTGTATGTCTAATTGCGCCTTTTCTTTTTTTCTAGCAGGGCGCGACGCAGATTGAGGATTCCCAGGTATGTTTTCTGTTAAGACCTTTGTGTATGTCTAATTGCGCGTTTTTTTTTTCTAGCAGGGCGCGACGCAGATTGAGGATTCCCAGGTATGTTTTCTGTTAAGACCTTTGTGTATGTCTAATTGCGCCTTTTCTTTTTTTCTAGCAGGGCGCGACGCAGATTGAGGATTCCCAGGTATGTTTTCTGTTAAGACCTTTGTGTATGTCTAATTGCGCCTTTTCTTTTTTTCTAGCAGGGCGCGACGCAGATTGAGGATTCCCAGGTATGTTTTCTGTTAAGACCTTTGTGTATGTCTAATTGCGCCTTTTCTTTTTTTCTAGCAGGGCGCGACGCAGATTGAGGATTCCCAGGTATGTTTTCTGTTAAGACCTTTGTGTATGTCTAATTGCGCCTTTTCTTTTTTTCTAGCAGGGCACGACGCAGATTGAGGATTCCCAGGTATGTTTTCTGTTAAGACCTTTGTGTATGTCTAATGGTTTCTTTTTTTTTCCTTTAGGTCGTGTGGCCTTTTTTTTTTGCAGGGCGCGACGAAGATTGAGGATTCCCAGGTATGTTTTCTGTTAAGACCTTTGTGTATGTCTAATTGCACCTTTTCTTTTTTTCTAGCAGGGCGCGACGCAGATTGAGGATTCCCAGGTATGTTTTCTGTTAAGACCTTTGTGTATGTCTAATTGCACCTTTTCTTTTTTTTTAGCAGGGCGCGACGCAGATTGAGGATTCCCAGGTATGTTTTCTGTTAAGACCTTTGTGTATGTCTAATTGCGCCTTTTCTTTTTTTCTAGCAGGGCGCGACGCAGATTGAGGATTCCCAGGTATGTTTTCTGTTAAGTCCTTTGTGTATGTCTAATTGAGCCTTTTCTTTTTTTCTAGCAGGGCGCGATGCAGATTGAGGATTCCGAGGTATGTTTTCTGTTAAGAACTTTGTGTATGTCTTATTGCGCCTTTTCTTTTTTTCTAGCAGGGCGCAATGCAGATTGAGGATTCCCAGGTATGTTTTCTGTTAAGACCTTTGTGTATGTCTAATTGCGCCTTTTCTTTTTTTCTAGCAGGGCGCGACGCAGATTGAGGATTCCCAGGTATGTTTTCTGTTAAGACCTTTGTGTATGTCTAATTGCGCCTTTTCTTTTTTTCTAGCAGGGCGCGACGCAGATTGAGGATTCCCAGGTATGTTTTCTGTTAAGACCTTTGTGTATGTCTAATTGCGCCTTTTCTTTTTTTCTAGCAGGGCGCAACGCAGATTGAGGATTCCCAGGTATGTTTTCTGTTAAGACCTTTGTGTATGTCTAATTGCGCCTTTTCTTTTTTTCTAGCAGGGCGCGCCGCAGATTGAAGATTCCCAGGTATGTTTTCTGTTAAGACCTTTGTGTATGTCTAATTGCGCCTTTTCTTTTTTTCTAGCAGGGCGCGACGCAGATTGAGGATTCCCAGGTATGTTTTCTGTTAAGACCTTTGTGTATGTCTAATTGCGCCTTTCCTTTTTTTTCTAGCAGGGCGCGCCGCAGATTGAAGATTCCCAGGTATGTTTTTTGTTAAGACCTTTGTGTATGTCTAATTGCGCCTTTTCTTTTTTTCTAGCAGGGCGCGACGCAGATTGAGGATTCCCAGGTATGTTTTCTGTTAAGACCTTTGTGTATGTCTAATTGCGCCTTTCCTTTTTTTTCTAGCAGTGCGCGACGCAGATTGAGGATTCCCAGGTATGTTTTCTGTTAAGACCTTTGTGTATGTCTAATGGTTTCTTTTTTTTTTCCTTTAGGTCGTGTGGCCTTTTTTTTTTTGTAGGGCGCGACGCAGATTAAGGATTCCCAGGTATGTTTTCTGTTAAGACCTTTGTGTATGTCTAATTGAGCCTTTTCTTTTTTTCTAGCAGGGCGCGATGCAGATTGAGGATTCCGAGGTATGTTTTCTGTTAAGACCTTTGTGTATGTCTAATTGCGCCTTTTCTTTTTTTCTAGCAGGGCGCGACGCAGATTGAGGATTCCCAGGTATGTTTTCTGTTAAGACCTTTGTGTATGTCTAATTGCGCCTTTTCTTTTTTTCTAGCAGGGCACGACGCAGATTGAGGATTCCCAGGTATGTTTTCTGTTAAGACCTTTGTGTATGTCTAATGGTTTCTTTTTTTTTCCTTTAGGTCGTGTGGCCTTTTTTTTTTGCAGGGCGCGACGAAGATTGAGGATTGCCAGGTATGTTTTCTGTTAAGACCTTTGTGTATGTCTAATTGCACCTTTTCTTTTTTTCTAGCAGGGCGCGACGCAGATTGAGGATTCCCAGGTATGTTTTCTGTTAAGACCTTTGTGTATGTCTAATTGCACCTTTTCTTTTTTTTTAGCAGGGCGCGACGCAGATTGAGGATTCCCAGGTATGTTTTCTGTTAAGACCTTTGTGTATGTCTAATTGCGCCTTTTCTTTTTTTCTAGCAGGGCGCGACGCAGATTGAGGATTCCCAGGTATGTTTTCTGTTAAGTCCTTTGTGTATGTCTAATTGAGCCTTTTCTTTTTTTCTAGCAGGGCGCGATGCAGATTGAGGATTCCGAGGTATGTTTTCTGTTAAGAACTTTGTGTATGTCTTATTGCGCCTTTTCTTTTTTTCTAGCAGGGCGCAATGCAGATTGAGGATTCCCAGGTATGTTTTCTGTTAAGACCTTTGTGTATGTCTAATTGCGCCTTTTCTTTTTTTCTAGCAGGGCGCGACGCAGATTGAGGATTCCCAGGTATGTTTTCTGTTAAGACCTTTGTGTATGTCTAATTGCGCCTTTTCTTTTTTTCTAGCAGGGCGCGACGCAGATTGAGGATTCCCAGGTATGTTTTCTGTTAAGACCTTTGTGTATGTCTAATTGCGCCTTTTCTTTTTTTCTAGCAGGGCGCGACGCAGATTGAGGATTCCCAGGTATGTTTTCTGTTAAGACCTTTGTGTATGTCTAATTGCGCCTTTTCTTTTTTTCTAGCAGGGCGCGACGCAGATTGAGGATTCCCAGGTATGTTTTCTGTTAAGACCTTTGTGTATGTCTAATGGTTTCTTTTTTTTTCCTTTAGGTCGTGTGGCCTTTTTTTTTTTTGCAGGGCGCGACGCAGATTGAGGATTCCCAGGTATGTTTTCTGTTAAGACCTTTGTGTATGTCTAATTGCACCTTTTCTTTTTTTCTAGCAGGGCGCGACGCAGATTGAGGATTCCCAGGTATGTTTTCTGTTAAGACCTTTGTGTATGTCTAATTGCGCCTTTTCTTTTTTTCTAGCAAGGCGCGCCGCAGATTGAAGATTCCCAGGTATGTTTTCTGTTAATACCTTTGTGTATGTCTAATTGCGCCTTTTCTTTTTTTTTAGCAGGGCGCGACGCAGATTGAGGATTCCCAGGTATGTTTTCTGTTAAGACCTTTGTGTATGTCTAATTGCGCCTTTCCTTTTTTTCTAGCAGTGCGCGACGCAGATTGAGGATTTCCAGGTATGTTTTCTGTTAAGACCTTTGTGTATGTCTAATTGCGCCTTTTCTTTTTTTCTATCAAGGCGCGCCGCAGATTGAAGATTCCCAGGTATGTTTTCTGTTAATACCTTTGTGTATGTCTAATTGCGCCTTTTCTTTTTTTCTAGCAGGGCGCGACGCAGATTGAGGATTCCCAGGTATGTTTTCTGTTAAGACCTTTGTGTATGTCTAATTGTGCCTTTCCTTTTTTTCTAGCAGTGCGCGACGCAGATTGAGGATTTCCAGGTATGTTTTCTGTTAAGACCTTTGTGTATGTCTAATGGTTTCTTTTTTTTTCCTTTAGGTCGTGTGGCCTTTTTTTTTTTGCAGGGCGCGACGCAGATTGAGGATTCCCAGGTATGTTTTCTGTTAAGACCTTTGTGTATGTCTAATTGCGCCTTTTCTTTTTTTCTAGCAGGGCGCGACGCAGATTGAGGATTCCCAGGTATGTTTTCTGTTAAAACCTTTGTGTATGTCTAATTTCGCCTTTTCTTTTTTTCTAGCAGAGCGCGACGCAGAATCCCAGGTATGTTTTCTGTTAAGACCTTTGTGTATGTCTTATTGCGCCTTTTCTTTTTTTCTAGCAGGGCGCGACGCAGATTGAGGATTCCCAGGTATGTTTTTTGTTAAGACCTTTGTGTATGTCTAATGGTTTCTTTTTTTTTTCCTTTAGGTCGTGTGGCCTTTTTTTTTTTTGCAGGGCGCGACGCAGATTGAGGATTCCCAGGTATGTTTTCTGTTAAGACCTTTGTGTATGTCTAATTGCGCCTTTTCTTTTTTTCTATCAGGGCGCGACGCAAATTGAGGATTCCCAGGTATGTTTTCTGTTAAGACCTTTGTGTATGTCTAATTGCGCGTTTTCTTTTTTTCTAGCAGGGCCAACGCAGATTGAGGATTCCCAGGTATGTTTTCTGTTAAGACCTTTGTGTATGTCTAATTGCGCCTTTTCTTTTTTTCTTGCAGGGCGCGACGCAGATTGAGGATTCCCAGGTATGTTTTCTGTTAAGACCTTTGTGTATGTCTAATTGCGCGTTTTTTTTTTCTAGCAGGGCGCGACGCAGATTGAGGATTCCCAGGTATGTTTTCTGTTAAGACCTTTGTGTATGTCTAATTGCGCCTTTTCTTTTTTTCTAGCAGGGCGCGACGCAGATTGAGGATTCCCAGGTATGTTTTCTGTTAAGACCTTTGTGTATGTCTAATTGCGCCTTTTCTTTTTTTCTAGCAGGGCGCGACGCAGATTGAGGATTCCCAGGTATGTTTTCTGTTAAGACCTTTGTGTATGTCTAATTGCGCCTTTTCTTTTTTTCTAGCAGGGCGCGACGCAGATTGAGGATTCCCAGGTATGTTTTCTGTTAAGACCTTTGTGTATGTCTAATTGCGCCTTTTCTTTTTTTCTAGCAGGGCACGACGCAGATTGAGGATTCCCAGGTATGTTTTCTGTTAAGACCTTTGTGTATGTCTAATGGTTTCTTTTTTTTTCCTTTAGGTCGTGTGGCCTTTTTTTTTTGCAGGGCGCGACGAAGATTGAGGATTCCCAGGTATGTTTTCTGTTAAGACCTTTGTGTATGTCTAATTGCACCTTTTCTTTTTTTCTAGCAGGGCGCGACGCAGATTGAGGATTCCCAGGTATGTTTTCTGTTAAGACCTTTGTGTATGTCTAATTGCACCTTTTCTTTTTTTTTAGCAGGGCGCGACGCAGATTGAGGATTCCCAGGTATGTTTTCTGTTAAGACCTTTGTGTATGTCTAATTGCGCCTTTTCTTTTTTTCTAGCAGGGCGCGACGCAGATTGAGGATTCCCAGGTATGTTTTCTGTTAAGTCCTTTGTGTATGTCTAATTGAGCCTTTTCTTTTTTTCTAGCAGGGCGCGATGCAGATTGAGGATTCCGAGGTATGTTTTCTGTTAAGAACTTTGTGTATGTCTTATTGCGCCTTTTCTTTTTTTCTAGCAGGGCGCAATGCAGATTGAGGATTCCCAGGTATGTTTTCTGTTAAGACCTTTGTGTATGTCTAATTGCGCCTTTTCTTTTTTTCTAGCAGGGCGCGACGCAGATTGAGGATTCCCAGGTATGTTTTCTGTTAAGACCTTTGTGTATGTCTAATTGCGCCTTTTCTTTTTTTCTAGCAGGGCGCGACGCAGATTGAGGATTCCCAGGTATGTTTTCTGTTAAGACCTTTGTGTATGTCTAATTGCGCCTTTTCTTTTTTTCTAGCAGGGCGCAACGCAGATTGAGGATTCCCAGGTATGTTTTCTGTTAAGACCTTTGTGTATGTCTAATTGCGCCTTTTCTTTTTTTCTAGCAGGGCGCGCCGCAGATTGAAGATTCCCAGGTATGTTTTCTGTTAAGACCTTTGTGTATGTCTAATTGCGCCTTTTCTTTTTTTCTAGCAGGGCGCGACGCAGATTGAGGATTCCCAGGTATGTTTTCTGTTAAGACCTTTGTGTATGTCTAATTGCGCCTTTCCTTTTTTTTCTAGCAGGGCGCGCCGCAGATTGAAGATTCCCAGGTATGTTTTTTGTTAAGACCTTTGTGTATGTCTAATTGCGCCTTTTCTTTTTTTCTAGCAGGGCGCGACGCAGATTGAGGATTCCCAGGTATGTTTTCTGTTAAGACCTTTGTGTATGTCTAATTGCGCCTTTCCTTTTTTTTCTAGCAGTGCGCGACGCAGATTGAGGATTCCCAGGTATGTTTTCTGTTAAGACCTTTGTGTATGTCTAATGGTTTCTTTTTTTTTTCCTTTAGGTCGTGTGGCCTTTTTTTTTTTGTAGGGCGCGACGCAGATTAAGGATTCCCAGGTATGTTTTCTGTTAAGACCTTTGTGTATGTCTAATTGAGCCTTTTCTTTTTTTCTAGCAGGGCGCGATGCAGATTGAGGATTCCGAGGTATGTTTTCTGTTAAGACCTTTGTGTATGTCTAATTGCGCCTTTTCTTTTTTTCTAGCAGGGCGCGACGCAGATTGAGGATTCCCAGGTATGTTTTCTGTTAAGACCTTTGTGTATGTCTAATTGCGCCTTTTCTTTTTTTCTAGCAGGGCACGACGCAGATTGAGGATTCCCAGGTATGTTTTCTGTTAAGACCTTTGTGTATGTCTAATGGTTTCTTTTTTTTTCCTTTAGGTCGTGTGGCCTTTTTTTTTTGCAGGGCGCGACGAAGATTGAGGATTCCCAGGTATGTTTTCTGTTAAGACCTTTGTGTATGTCTAATTGCACCTTTTCTTTTTTTCTAGCAGGGCGCGACGCAGATTGAGGATTCCCAGGTATGTTTTCTGTTAAGACCTTTGTGTATGTCTAATTGCACCTTTTCTTTTTTTTTAGCAGGGCGCGACGCAGATTGAGGATTCCCAGGTATGTTTTCTGTTAAGACCTTTGTGTATGTCTAATTGCGCCTTTTCTTTTTTTCTAGCAGGGCGCGACGCAGATTGAGGATTCCCAGGTATGTTTTCTGTTAAGTCCTTTGTGTATGTCTAATTGAGCCTTTTCTTTTTTTCTAGCAGGGCGCGATGCAGATTGAGGATTCCGAGGTATGTTTTCTGTTAAGAACTTTGTGTATGTCTTATTGCGCCTTTTCTTTTTTTCTAGCAGGGCGCAATGCAGATTGAGGATTCCCAGGTATGTTTTCTGTTAAGACCTTTGTGTATGTCTAATTGCGCCTTTTCTTTTTTTCTAGCAGGGCGCAACGCAGATTGAGGATTCCCAGGTATGTTTTCTGTTAAGACCTTTGTGTATGTCTAATTGCGCCTTTTCTTTTTTTCTAGCAGGGCGCGACGCAGATTGAGGATTCCCAGGTATGTTTTCTGTTAAGACCTTTGTGTATGTCTAATTGCGCCTTTTCTTTTTTTCTAGCAGGGCGCAACGCAGATTGAGGATTCCCAGGTATGTTTTCTGTTAAGACCTTTGTGTATGTCTAATTGCGCCTTTTCTTTTTTTCTAGCAGGGCGCGCCGCAGATTGAAGATTCCCAGGTATGTTTTCTGTTAAGACCTTTGTGTATGTCTAATTGCGCCTTTTCTTTTTTTCTAGCAGGGCGCGACGCAGATTGAGGATTCCCAGGTATGTTTTCTGTTAAGACCTTTGTGTATGTCTAATTGCGCCTTTCCTTTTTTTTCTAGCAGGGCGCGCCGCAGATTGAAGATTCCCAGGTATGTTTTTTGTTAAGACCTTTGTGTATGTCTAATTGCGCCTTTTCTTTTTTTCTAGCAGGGCGCGACGCAGATTGAGGATTCCCAGGTATGTTTTCTGTTAAGACCTTTGTGTATGTCTAATTGCGCCTTTCCTTTTTTTTCTAGCAGTGCGCGACGCAGATTGAGGATTCCCAGGTATGTTTTCTGTTAAGACCTTTGTGTATGTCTAATGGTTTCTTTTTTTTTTCCTTTAGGTCGTGTGGCCTTTTTTTTTTTGCAGGGCGCGACGCAGATTAAGGATTCCCAGGTATGTTTTCTGTTAAGACCTTTGTGTATGTCTAATTGAGCCTTTTCTTTTTTTCTAGCAGGGCGCGATGCAGATTGAGGATTCCGAGGTATGTTTTCTGTTAAGACCTTTGTGTATGTCTAATTGCGCCTTTTCTTTTTTTCTAGCAGGGCGCGACGCAGATTGAGGATTCCCAGGTATGTTTTCTGTTAAAACCTTTGTGTATGTCTAATTGCGCCTTTTCTTTTTTTCTAGCAGGGCGCGACGCAGATTGAGGATTCCCAGGTATGTTTTCTGTTAAGACCTTTGTGTATGTCTAATTGCGCCTTTTCTTTTTTTCTAGCAGGGCGCGACGCAGATTGAGGATTCCCAGGTATGTTTTCTGTTAAGACCTTTGTGTATGTCTAATTGCGCCTTTTCTTTTTTTCTAGCAGGGCGCGACGCAGATTGAGGATTCCCAGATATGTTTTCTGTTAAGACCTTTGTGTATGTCTAATTTCGCCTTTTCTTTTTTTCTAGCAGAGCGCGACGCAGATTGAGGATTCCCAGGTATGTTTTCTGTTAAGACCTTTGTGTATGTCTAATTGCGCCTTTTCTTTTTTTCTAGCAGGGCGCGACGCAGATTGAGGATTCCCAGGTATGTTTTCTGTTAAGACCTTTGTGTATGTCTAATTTCGCCTTTTCTTTTTTTCTAGCAGAGCGCGACGCAGATTGAGGATTCCCAGGTATGTTTTCTGTTAAGACCTTTGTGTATGTCTAATTGCGCCTTTTCTTTTTTTCTAGCAGGGCGCGACGCAGATTGAGGATTCCCAGTTATGTTTTCTGTTAAGACCTTTGTGTATGTCTAATGGTTTCTTTTTTTTTTTTGCAGGGCGTGACGCAGATTGAGGATTCCCAGGTATGTTTTCTGTTAAGACCTTTGTGTATGTCTAATTGCGCCTTTTCTTTTTTTCTAGCAGGGCGCGACGCAGATTGAGGATTCCCAGGTATGTTTTCTGTTAAGACCTTTGTGTATGTCTAATTGCGCCTTTTCTTTTTTTCTTGCAGGGCGCGACGCAGATTGAGGATTCCCAGGTATGTTTTCTGTTAAGACCTTTGTGTATGTCTAATTGCGCCTTTTGTTTGTTTCTAGCAGGGCGCGACGCAGTTTGAGGATTCCCAGGTATGTTTTCTGTTAAGACCTTTGTGTATGTCTAATTGCGCCTTTTCTTTTTTTCTAGCAGGGCGCGACGCAGATTGAGGATTCCCAGGTATGTTTTCTGTTAAGACCTTTGTGTATGTCTAATGTTGTCTTTTCTTTTATTTTGGCAGGGCGCGACGCAGATTGGAGATTTGCAGGTATGTTTTCTGTTAAGGCCTTTGTGTATGTCAAATGGTTCCTTTTTTTTCCTTTAGGTCGTGTGGCCTATGGGACATTTGCAGGTATGTTTTCTGTTAAGGCCTTTGTGTATGTTTAATGTCATCTTTTTTTTTCTGGCAGGGCGCGTCGCAGATTGAAGATATTTAATTTTTTCATTTTCTTGCCAAGACAGAAAATCTGGCATATGTTTAATTACATTTCCTATAAAGTTATCTCTTAGCTTAGCATTTTTTTTACAGTATAAAATAAAATGGGCTTTATCCTCCATTGTATTACAGGATGTGCACAGTCTTTTTTCTCTAGATAGGTATTTTTAAATGTCTTCCTTTTTCTATCACTAAATTATGATAGCTAATTCTCATTTTTGTTATGTTACTTCTCTTTTCAAAAGATTTACAGTTTAAGTAGTTTTCCATTTTAAAATTTTGCTTTAAACTTTTATATAAATACAATTTACTTTTTTTATCTATTTTTTCAAATTTTTGTTAAAATATATTTGTGTAGAAATTTAATAATTGATGTTTTAAGGTTGTTTTTTTTTAAATTTCAGTATTTTTTTCTTTTGTTTCCCTCAAAATATTTTTAACATATGTAAACCAGGTATAGCAACCTGAATTATCTAAACTTATAGAAAGTAAAAAGGATTCATATAATAATGGATTAATTTCAGAATTTGGTAATCTTGATATAAAGTAAAGTATACTTTGAGTTTTTATATGCATCTCTAGTGGGGATCTCCCTAGCTCTGTTCTCACAGCTATGTTTGATGAAGATTTTCTTGTTCTGAGGATATACTTACAGACAGACAAATGTATTTTCTACACTTGATTTTTCAGTAAAAATAAGGGGGGTCTATATTTGTTACATTTGGACTATCCTGGAATGTTTTCTTTCTTAATTTTTTTACTATTTGTTTGTATTTAGGCAACAACCATTTTATTATCTGGGGGGGCCTGGGATTTTTTTGAAAAAAATATAAAAATATTTTAATGGCCTAAATGAACAAAAAAAAATTATGTTTTTAAACTGTAGCTGAAAAAAAAATTATGTTTTGCAATGTAGCTGAAAAAAAAATTATGCTGTCACCTGCTTAAAAATTTTTTTTGCACTGCTGAATTTGAGAATAGTGAAAATAACAACAGTTGAGACAGTGAAACAGCAGATTATAAACATCTGTCCAGTCTACAGATTAAGCTAAGATTTATATTTATACCTTATTACTTTTTATATTTTCCTGTAAGTGTTTGATCCAGAAATATTTAAAAGCATTCCAAATCTCCCGCATGTACATGTATGCTACTAGATTAAGACATATTTAAAACTGCAAATATTATAAACATGATATGCAGGCGCAGATCCAGAGGGGGGTTCCAGGGTTGGAACCCCCCCTTTTTTTTGGCCGATCAATGCATTTGAATGGGAGCATATAGCTGGAACCCCCCCCCCCCCCCCCCCCATTAATCTGGGTTGGGAACCCCCTTTTTAAAATGGCTGGATCCGCCCCTGATATGGTCATTTTATAACAGGGATAGATATGGTATCATATTAAAGCAGTCTTTTAAAGTAGCCCTGATTGTGTATTTTCCTTTGTATCATTCTGTATCATTTTTTATACCTCTTTTTTCAATGGAATATCAATTATCATAGTTGGAAACAGTGGATGCTACTCACTCTTACATATGGCAATGGTTTTGAGAAAAATAGAATGTATTTCTGTTCCACATTATAGGAAAAAAAATTATCGGAGGAAGCTTAGGTTCCGAAATTTTTTTTATGAACATAATAAAAATCCCAGGTGAAAGATAAGACTTCAATATTTGTAATTCGTTGTGTCCATGCATGTCAACTTTTTGCACCGGAACCTTGCCCTAATCGAAAATAAAGGTGGAATTTCCCCTTCTCGGAAGCTCATTTTTTATACTTCTCTTTTCAATACCGGTGTCCTTGTGTTTGAAAATGAGCAGCTACATTTGTAGAGTTTTCTGAATTTTTGGTATGTTTTGGGATAAAAGTCAAACTTTATGCACACCAAACCTTATCGGAAAAGAGCAGGTGGATTTTTTTTTAATTGTCATTATGTTTTGATAGACAATTAAGGGAAAATAACTGTGTTCTCCGGCCTTTTTGGTCCCCTGATTTGCACCATTTGCTTAAAATTTGAAATGCAATGATATTTTATTGTTAATTTATAGTAAATGATTGAAAAATAATTTGTGATGCCTATTTTACCATATTTTGGGGTTGTAAAGTTTATTTGTTGAAACTTTTGCGGCAAATCTCAAATCAGGGGCTCATAGTTTTTCTGTTTTGGGCAAATTCCTACTCATTCTGATAAGAAATATTTCATTTAAAGGACTTATTCCAAAATATTGAGCAAAATTACAAGAAAAAACTGCCCCTAAGTAATATTAAATTAAATGTTTACTTTATTTAATTGGTGTAAACACCAAATGGCAATTTCACATATCTTTTTGAAGGATTTGGGTGGTCCTTAAAAGGACCTTTGGTTGCATGAGTTGCTGGGTTACTGTCTCATCTATGGTGCTGGTGGTAGTTTTCTCTTGCAACTAGTACTATGGCTAAGAAAGGCAGGTACTTGGTCCAACTGTCCTTTTCTGTAAACATCTTGCTCTTTACTTTTTAGCTTGGCCTCTCTATGTTCCACTATTTTTTCCCCACTCCGTGTAAGACATCTATGTTGAACTTCAGTTTTGTTTCCATAGTCTTGCTTGTAGGTAAACTGTTTGTCCATGCTTTACTGAGGTTCCTGGCATGTTGTTGTTTCTGTGAATTCCAGATGCCAATCTGGCCTCCATGCCTCTTGAGAAGATTACATACATTCTTAGGTAAATTCACACTTAAAGACCTGTGCACAGCTTCATTCTTGTTCATGTTGTTGATGGTGTTGTAAAGCTTCATACTAGGCTACTAATTGCATCTTCGCTAAGCTTCATTCTCAAGATCTCTTGTAGTAACAACTTGTCTTTTTCATCCATTTGTAGGATAGTAATGTTATGACAGCCAAGGATGCAATTCTGAAAACTAGGTTGAGTTTTTAATTTTTCATTGATTTTTCTCAAATATTCTGGGTAGGAATTTATGTGATTTGAAATGAATTTAGAAAAGTAACCTTGATAACACAATGATGTGTTCTTCTTTTGGAAAATTTTATTATTGATTTAATTTCATGAATGTTTCTACTTTAACAAACACTTTAGTTTTTCCAAAAACTTGCACTAATAAAAAAGTTATGAGCATTTAAATATTGAAGGTATTTTGAGGGAAATGAAAATTCCATTCCAGAAAAATGATAAAATTTTGGTGTGAAGGTTGTGCTAATTGTCTGCATTAGTCAAGGGAATTTTTTGAAAATTTTTACAGAACTGGAAAGAAAACCTGTTGCGACTAATATTTATAACCTTTCCATCATTATTTAAAGCAAATTTGTAATGTAATAAATACCTTGATGGATTACATATAAATATCCTGATGGAGAGCTTAGTCGATTCTGAAACTGAGGGTGCAACAGGTAACGGAAAAACCCCAAAAGTTGACCAACTTGGTCGAATGAAAATGTCTTTTCTTAATAGTGTTTTTAATTATTATTGCAACATTATTAAGAACGGCTTGCATGTATTAGATTGACTTGTTATAATATCACTTTTAACTTTTATAGGCAGGGTTTGTAAAATTGAGGCTTTTCTTTTCAAGAATTTCCTGTTTGATCAAATATTGCTATTTTTAAAAAAAAAAACCATAAAAATTGCTTCTTTTTGTAACTTCATTTGGTTGTAAAAGCGTTGACCAAAGTACATTTTGTAAATCATTCTAAAAATGTGCGCACAGTCAACGCTTTTACAACCCTATGAAGTTAGAAAAAGAAGCATTCAATACTTATACATTGTAATTACATTTTTTAGCTATGATCATGAAAACACATATTTTATGTTTTTTTTATTTAATTCACCTGTGCCCTTTTTTGTGGGACCAAGTATTATCATGAATGAAAAGTTTTATTGAGTAATGCAATTGCTTAAGGAATAACACGTGTTGTGCTGTTAGCCAATCAGAATAGAGTATTATAATGAAACATACATCTAATGTAATTATTACCTTTTAAAAAATTTTGTTACCATAGTAATAATTTATCGCCTTCTCTAACAAAGAGCTTCGATTCTTTTGTTCTATTTCAACCGGGTTTCCACCTGTTTAAATAAATGATATCACTGATATCTTGAATATTACCGGGTGTTTGGCCAGTAGAAACATCCAAACGTTCAGATGCGAAGTGTAAATGAAAGTATTATTTCCGTAAAAGAAAAAGAACAGAGAAGAATGGGATTTCATTTGTCTTGACATAGCATCCAAATCTTTAAAAACTACCAATAAAAATAAAAGTAAATTTCAAATTTCAACTTTCCTCCAGTGTGAACGAATATAAATCCATGTCTATGTTGATAGGCGTCACATGTGAAGCTGGATCTGTTTATCTTTCTGGAGCCACTGAGATGGCCCCCAATTTTGGTCGGATTCTCGTTGATCAGCCTTTAGTTTTTATGTTGTGTTTTGTGTAGACTAAGTATTGTTTGTCTGTTTGTCTTTTAGTCTTTCTGTCATTTTTGTCTTTTTTTTATCATGGTATTGTCAGTTTATTTTCCACTTGTGAGTTTGAATGTCCCTTTAGTATATTTCACCTATCTTTTTAAGTTTTTCAACTATAGTAAAACAGCATACTGAACGAGTGACACGATTTTCAATTGTAATCTTATGAAATAAAATTCATGGCTATACTTGAGACTCTCAAGTTGAGAGGGATTGAATAACCTGAGGGATTGAATTTTCAGAAAAGAACGAAGCGGCATGCTATTTAAAGCAGTGTGGAAAATTTGAGTTTGAAAACCCTAGGACATGACTACAACTAACTACACTAAAAGATAAGAGCACTGTGCAAAGTCGTACATCCATGTAGGATTCTAATTTTCCGCCTCTTTTTTCACATCAATCAGTCATTATTATTGATTTGAAAGTCCAGGAGTGTTATGTGTTATACCAAAAAAAAAAAAGCTTACTTCAGTATTGTAATCGAGCAAGAAAGGCTTTGTTTAGTGAGTGATTTTCTCAATTTTTTTATTAAAATAAAGTGTTTTCAAATTTCTATTCTACTTCCCATGAATCCTTACCGACGGTTGTTGTCCGTCCATACACCATTTTCCCATTAGGTTTCTTGTATATATATGTTTTCTTTCCATTGGCATTATACAAGAAAAGATGCAACGAAAATCACCAATGTAGAACAACGCAACAAGATACACCACATTAATCATTCTGATTCAATGCTATTGAAAAAAAAACACAAAGAAAAAACGATTAAAATCATTTTTCCAAAATTTTATCACTTCACAACCAATCTATAGAATCGAGGCCAATGTCCATCTTTTTGAATTACTTCAAAATTATCTTAGGCAGCAACCATTTGATTTTCTGGGGGGGGGGGGCTATGTTTTTTTTTCTGTACAAACTTTTTTTTTCGCCTGCGGCGAAAAACAATCTATTTTTTTCGCGAGAAGTCGAAAACAATTTTTTTCTTTCAATTTTAGCATTACATATAGTGGCAGCTGGGGGTGAAACAAACAAATTTTTTTTATCAGAATCAAAAACAAATTATTTTTTTCTCCAAAAACTGGAAACAAACTTTTTTTTCCAAAAAAAACCATAGCCCCCCCCCCCCCAGAAAATCAAATGGTTGCTGCCTTACAGATAGTAGGCAACAAATCAAACTTCAGGGAGTACTCAGCAGTTGGGCTGACATCCAGAAAGGGTTACCCCAAGGCTCAATCCTGGGGTCCCTATTATTTAATTTTTTTATAAATGACATATTCTATTTTATTGAACATGGTACCCTGTATAATTATGCCGATGATACTCTGTCATATGCAGACAACAATTTTGAAAATTTATTATGTACACTTAAAAGAGAAAGTGCTGTTTTAATTGACTGGTTTGGATTTAATTGTATGCAGGCAAATCCTGACAAATTCCAAGCCATTGCAGTTGGAAATAAAACATTTGCAAAAAAGCCTGTTTTTAATATACAGTCAGCAAAAATATCCTGTGATGAGATTGTCAAACTTTTAAGTATTGATATTGACTATCAACTTTAAAATTTTAATCACCACATTAAAAATATTTGTCGTAAAGCATCCCAACAACTGAATGTTTTAAAGCGCATTGGCTGCTACCTTACTAAATTGAATAAATTGACCATTTTCCACACATTTATTTTATCTAATTTTAATTTTTGTCCTTTGGCATGGCTTTTTTACACCACCAAATTGGAAAAAAATCAGGAAAGGGCTTTAAGATTTATATATGAAGACTATGTTAGTTCATATGATGAACTACTTGTACGAGCAAAGGTTCCATCACTGAAAATAAGACGTATGCGTAACATGGCTTTTGAGTGTTTTAAAATCTTATATAAATTGTCACCACCATGCTTACATGATTTAGTTGTATTGAAAGATTGTAAATATACTTTTAGATATTCTAATATTGTAGATATACCTAGGGTCGGAACATCAACCTATGGTAAGAACTCTTTTAAATACACAGCTGCTGTTTTATGGAATGATCTACCTGATGATTTTAGAAAAATTGCTAATTTTGGATCATTTTAGTCAGTTCAAAAATATTTTAAAGTTATGGAATGGAAATGACTGTAAGTGCACAGTTTGTGCAGACTTTTAGTTTATATATGTAGGACTCTAAAGTGCAATGGGGACGCTAAAGTACGATAGTCACGCTAAAGTGCGATGGTCTACGCTAAAGTACGTGGTTCTATACGCTAAAGTGCGATGGTCCAGGAAAATATAGACGTAGTTCGATAATGACGTTAACAGTTGTTTATACAAACTAAAAATGAACATACCGGAAATATATTAGGAACATTTGATTGACAATTTTTACACCATATGTCCATGACTTACGAGTAATTGATTGAATTTAACCGTTTTTTGTCGGCTGAATCACAATGTTTATAATTTGCGAGTGCTTGAAAAAGGACTTGTGTCCTACAGTCGACCATTTTACTATATAAATACAAAACAGTATATGCATACTTATCCTGCTTCTATTTGAAGCGAATGGATACATTCGATTCATTGTTTATGTGGCAGTTTATTTGTGATCCCCATTAAAATGCTGTCGATTTTAATGAAAAGTAACGTTGGTAAAATAGAGATACATGTTTTCATGCATTAACTATAAATTGTCTGCTAAAACAAGTTCTTACTGTATATTGTAGGAAATACGGAAAAGGAGAAAGCTCGGCGAACATTGAATTTCTCTCGCATTTAGATTTAAGCTTATGCAAATAAATGTTGCATTTTCCGACAATGAACGAATTAGGGATTTTTAATTTTCAATGACAAATGTAAGGGAGGTTGCAACATTAGTGTGAACGGCAATCTACACCAATTATCCAAATATTCAATACGCTCCGAATTGTTTAAAATTTATTTTACATGAAATATAATATTAGCAAAACATAAATAACCTTTATAGCAATTATTACTTGGTCAGACTTGTTAATTTAGAAAC